>NW_027106050.1:165447-179369 GCF_000696795.3 Halyomorpha halys | reverse complement strand
CTCTAAAAACATTTTTACAATATAAGGTCTCGAGGCCATCTTCTTTTCAGACGCCTCGGAGGATTGTCCGGAATAAAAGAGGAAGCAAGATTAGAAACTAATGGGTTTGAGTGTTTAGGGAGTTTGTAATGGAAGGATTGGTATCTGGTTCGGGCTAGATCGGCTACAAATGGAACTTTGTGGATGATTTTATTTGTGACAAAGTAGGGAGCATTTAGGATTTTACGAAGGATTTCGGATTGTAAGGATTAGATACGAGAGGAATTCGAATGTTTAGTGGAGCCCAGAGCTCAACGCCGTGTGTCCAGATAGGCCTTATAATTGTCATGTAAATCAGTTTTTTTTAATGAATTGTAAGTTTGGACCGTAAGTGCTATAATAGTCGAAATCGACATGCAGTTTCCTGTCTTTTCAGTCTTGTGGAATGTGAGAATTCCAGGTTAGTCGTTTGTCCAGATGTAGTCCAAGGTAGCGGATCTGTTCAACAGGGGTAAGGGCAACATTATTGAAGTATAATGTAGGACAGTTTGATGGGATTTGTTGGAATTTATTTTAATCTTCCAATTACACCATTCTTCGAGGGTTGTGATATATGGGATTGAAGAGTTTGGGATGCAATTAAAGGGTTATTATTAACAGCAAGCACATATGTGTCATCGGCATACGTGGTGAGGATAGTGTTAGGATTAGTTGGGATGTCTGCTGTATAGATTGTGTAGAGGATGGGACCAAGGATACTACCCTGAGGAACACCAGCGGACTGAAAGTAGAGGGATGAATAGGAACCATTGTGGTTTACTTTAAATAATCTGTCAGGAAAAAAATATATTAAAAGCAGAAAAATAAATTTATAATATATTAAAAAAAATAAAAACGAGAAAGATCTTGGACAATGACACAACTGTAGTAGGCGCCTAGCCCGTTCTAGAGAAGTGAAACTAAAATATTTTCAAGTTGTGCACATCATAAAATATTTTAATGGAACACATAGGATTAGGGATATATATCCAAATGACAATGTAACTACTGATCAGGTAAAAAAAAAAATATTTATTGAAAAAGAAATATTCACGCTTAAACTGGGCTCTTTGTTTTATAAAATTGTAAACTTTAGTTGGTTGATACTGAAGATGGATGAGCAGCCCCGAAACGTTGATTAAAAACGTATGAGATAAATACATCATCAAGGAATGAGGAAGAAATGTTCGCAAAAATAACTGACACATTAATTAATGCCTGTTCTAAAAAAATTAATTTAACGTTTTTAAATCTCCTAAATCGTATGATATGCACGAATTAATACGAATTGTACACCTTTCGAGTGCTTTAATTAGGTTTGCTTGATTTTTCCCCATTGTTTATTTTTCCTGTATACCGAGAAGTATTGAAGTTTTCGTTTTAATAGCCTTCAGGTCAGAATAACAGATCCCGATGAATAAGAGGACAAATAATGATAGACAGAAATGAAAAGAAACTAGAGGAATTGTAGTTGGTAGTTCCTATGATTTACGATTACGAACAGAAATGCCTATGTTAATAACACACTAACGTTAATGTCTACTTAAAAATTTTCCAGTTTTGAATAATATTGTATTTAATATTTTTTTTCGGTCGATTTTACATTAGCCTCAAAAATTATTAACGTTCGAAGTTTTCTAGCTTTCCTTTGCGTTATTAGTTTTGGTATAAGTTTGCTAATCTAACTTTACCAGGTCCATGAATGCCTGTCCCAGACTTAAGAAAAATAGGTATAGACAATAAATGAGTTTGAAGCTTCAATAGCCTACATAAATAAATTAAACCATACAATTTAGATTTAACTGTCCGTCAACGTCATTCAAAAACAAATATAAACCGATGATCGCCTATCTTGATATACAGAAACAAGGTAATAAGTAGTGAAATGCTTAAAAAATGAAGTAGTAATTTTAGTTCTTCACAGCGTTACCAAGAATGATAATTTATGGAAATATATTCGCGGACTAGTTGTTTCATACAGACTATTTATGACTACGCCATAAATTGCAGTGCTCTCTGTCAAACGTCTCTATTTTGCTTTACAGATAAATAGAACTGTCAAGTAACGCTGACGAAACCATAAGTATTGTTGAACTTGAATGAATGTCTCCTCAGTATTGGCTAAGTTCAAGAGCTTGAAAAATGAAACGCTGTATTTCATTTATAACTTTTAATTCTCCGGGAATCTAAAAGAGCGTTTACACGATCAATAAAAATTAAAAATATCGCCGGTTACATTTTCGTCAATATTGTCGTAACTGTTGCATGGCAATATTTTTAATACATTTTTTGAAAATAAGTGTAAACATATACCATATTGTACGACAATGTTTGCTGCTTTAAGACAAGATGTGCATAATAAAATGGAAAGATAGGAATTAGTGGAAATTTGTGCAGCATTCCTATTGTTGCGAATGGCGATGAAAATATCTTAAAATAGAGTAAGGTGGATAGACCAGGAGTTTTGTCCTTATCTAGGCTTTTCCAAACGTATAAAATGGCTATAAATGAATTCAGGATTTTTTTTTTTTTCAAATTTGAATTCGAAAATAAAACTCTACTGATTACTATAGTTGTTCCGAAATTTCACAAATGTGTAGCGTTAAGATTCCGTGGCTGTTTTCATTACTCATACACTATTTCAATTACGACGGTGCTTTGCTGTAGCAATGATGGAATGCAGATTTGTGGTAATTATACTCTTTGAGATTGTGGAAAAGTAGAGATGAATATGCACCGGGACTTTAACATGGATGTTAAATGCGCCATAACGTTTGTTCTATTTGTCTATTTCAAAGGCATGATCACACGTAGGCATAGCTTTAAAGGTAATGTAATGGTAGCAAAGGCACAACATAAATGGTAATGGATTTATGGTTTTGCTGAAGTAGTGTTTTAAAATACTGTATAAGTCCATGGATAGGACTGGTAGTTTTTTGCATCTAATATTTAATGAATAAATATGAAAATGGTTCTGTGAGCGGTGTTGTGTTAATGAATATAGAGATCTGAAGAATATTTTTAAGACGAATAAAGAAGACAGAAAAATCTTACGAAAAGAATATATTCAGGACGATTGTTACCATGAAGTAGTTGTGAGATATATTGTCGGCTTGAAGATCCTCCTATTTGTGAGTCTCTGTAATAATTTGATCATCTCAATAAAAAACTGAACTACTGTAAATTTTTATTACCAGAAACATTATTCGGCAAGTATTTGTAAGCTTATATTCGAGACAGAGTAATAATATTATGGGCCGGGTAAATCAATTTTAACTCCATTTAAAATGAGCGAAGCCCATGTAAAGGAAACCAAAAATAGATGACGATCTTTGTAGAATGAAAGTCCAAAGAATAAACTAAGAATTATTAAAAAGGACGTCAAGCCCTGGGGTAACTCTAGCCGTAAATGTCGTAGAGAGAAGGTCATACTGACAAGACTGAGAATTGGTCTCACGAGGCTCACTCTCTCCTATCTTATCTAAAAAAAAATGCTTCTGAAATGTAAATATTGTAAAAACAAATTGAAAATTAGCCAACTCTTGCAAGAATTATTAAAAAATAAAATAAAAAATCAATAAATTAAACCCGTTAATATTTCAAAAACTCTTATAGACGATGAAAAAAATAATAAAATCAGTATTTCAGTTTTACATTACTCATGCAACTAAGTAAAATATATTTGTGATAGAGTCCAATGTTCGATGCACTGTTCAATGTATCTGAGCATTTCAAAGATCCCTTAGTCCCGAGAATGTTTACGTATCTGTCAGTCTTTGTACGTGTCTGAGTCACTATAATCCTTTGGACAGTCAAACTATTTTTGTCCTTTTTTTGTTTTTGTTTTTTCAAATGGTTTCGATCCTCCAAACTCTCATCCATCCCACCCATAATGCGGGTCATACGGGTCAGAAACTTCGTATTTGCCAGTAACACCTACTTTTTAATAATCTCGATGAAGATCGTTTTTAACGAAAAATACTAACGTTAGGCAAGAAGTAATTGTAATTACATTTAAATGTAATTAGTAACCGTGATTACCATGTTTCAAATAGTAATTTAAATTTCTGATAATTGTCAATTGCAGCAAGTTCATCAATTGCTTGAAATTATCAGGAAATATTTTTATTTCATGATTGTGCTTAAGGTGATATTTTACATTGAGTTTAATTTTGTTTTTATTGTATCCCAAATCCTCCAATCCCACATCACCACCCTTGAAGAATGGTGCCAAAACTGGAGGATTAAAATTAATTCCAATAAATCCCACCAAATCACATTTACCCTTCGTTGTAAACTCATGACTTCTTGCCCTACAGTATCCTTTAATAATACACCACTTATTCCTGTTGAACAGATCCGTTACTTAGGACTAAATCTGGACAGACGACTGACATGGAATCCTTATACAAGACTAAATAGACAAGAAACTGCTCGTCGATTCCGACTATTACATTTACTAGACAAACGGTCTAAATTACCAATCCATTGCAAAAGACTGATCTACATGACTATTATAAGGCCTATCTGGACATACGGAGTTGAGATTTGGGGCTCCACTAAACCATCAAATTCCTTCCGAATCCAATCCTTACAGTCCAAAATCCTCCATAGAATCCTTAATGCTCCTTACTTTGTCACGAATCAAATTATCCATCAGGACCTCAATCTTCCGTATGTTGCCGATTTGGCCAGAACCAGATACCATTCCTTCCATAATAAACTTCCCAACCACCCAAATCCACTTGTTTCTGACCTGACACCTCCTTCATTACCTAATAATCCTCCTAGGCGTCTGAAACGAAGATGGACTCGATATCTTGGTGGATATAATATCATTTTATATCACAAGATTCTTCCATAGCGTTTTAATTGATAAAACTAAGCTTATTACAACCTAGGTTTTATCTGCAAGCCTTAAGACATGCTCGAGCGACAGCCGCACACACCGCCTCAAAATTAAGAAGAAATAGTGGTTGGTTAAACTATGAAAGTAGGCTTACATCTTTTTCCTCATATATTTTTCGTTTAGATTAACTATTTGACCGTGAGCAGCATTTAAGTTAACTTATATTAAGCATTATATATTCTTCACTTAACGAAATTATTGCTAAAAAGAAGCATCGAAATCAAAAAGAAATAAAATAATTTGAAAACCATTTCTTTATTTTTTTTCTGATAGGAGTAATTAAAAATTAACAAAACAATTAGATGTCTATTGGAACTCATAATTTGTATTCGGTTACTTCTTATTTCAGATACGTTTGAATTTTCGAAGAGGAATAGAAATTTTTGCATATGAGTCTCTTCCCTGTGAAATGAGATTAGCCTATCTGCCTGGGACAGTAGTAAAAATAGCAACTGTACTCTCATCCTCAATGGAAAATTCCAAAAGCTCTTTCCCACAAAGCATTAACATAGATAGCATTATTATTTAACAGGAATCTCAGAAATTTTAAAATTGTTAAAAAAAAAACTGCATTTTTTTTGTTTAAATTAAAAGACAAAACAGAGAGGAGAGAAAGAAATACTTTATTCATTCATGCTGCCCAAATACATCGGGTTGCCACATTACACAACATACTGATTAATCCGTGATCGGACATATATAAATTTCATATTTTTATATGATATAATATAATAGAAAGATAACATTTTTTTCACAGTTTTCTTTTACAATTAATACCAGTCTACAAACTAACTACAAGTTTTTCGACTTATTCCTTTTTTTTCTTTCCCTTCTATTTCGAAACCCTTATTTCATTTAATCAACAAATTTCCCTATATAACAAATATTTAAAATAATAAAGTAATAAATAAAACAACAAATACGATATCCGATGCATGCCATCCCTCCTCTGGATTAACTCCCCTACTCATTAATTTGCCATATTAAAGAAAATATAAAACAAATTAATTTTTGTTTTGTATAAAAGACTTCAGAAAATTTTTTAAAAGAAAATTTCAATATGAAGCTGAGATTAAATTATATTACAGCTTTATCCTGGGCGATCAACTTCTTGGTTATTACGCCCTTTTTACTTTATTTATGTTCTTGATACTTCACCAATCAATATACATACTTTATATTCATATGTACTCTCTCATTCACAATTGTATACATATGAATATTTTTAATATAGAATGTTTTTCTTTAACGATTACGCTGATCGTTATCGGTAATTTATATTTTAGAATATAGTTGGGGTTTATGTTTTTAGATTTATGATTAACTCACATTGATTCTGTTGACTCTTTTAGAGATCGGTACCGTTCCGGGTATTTTCAAAGGCTTGACGAAATGATGTGGATTGTTTTATGATATGTTTTATGGATATTAGGGACTGACAGGTTTGGCATTTAGGCTGGTCCTCTTTTATAATAAGTGACTGAATGAGAAGCTGGTAAGACCGATTCTCACTCTTGTAGCAACCAATTTTTTCCTAATGGCACTTGTCCACTTTTGTGTACTTTTTTATAAACATTTCTCAGCTTATTAGATAGTGGAACCTCAGCTCCTTGAAACTCCAACCTTTCCGGACTCTGCTTACATCTTTTGGTTCGTGAATTTGGAAAGATGGAATATTCATTGTGGCTGCTTCCTTGGCCGCTTCATACGCCACTAATCTGAAGCTAAGAATTTTTCATATCCTTCACATTAAACAGTAGGATAAAGAATAACACATAATCAGCAGAGGATAAGAAATTTTATCTTCCAGAAACTGTCATTTCTTTTTCGGATACATTTGAAAGAACAATGAGATGACAGTGGTACGTTATTCGTCTGAACCTCATGAAATACGGAGATCTTAGGACCATTGCCTAGACGAACGAACAATGGAATATAATTTCTTGGAATCCTAACATGAAGAAATAAAAATACACCTTGAGAGTATTTTAAAATATTTTTGAAAGACAAGGAAATCCTTTCATTCTGTTACCGGCAAATGAGTGTGAAAACCAAATATAACAAACATGAGTAGATAATACGACTCTAGTGACACTAATCCACTGTTCTATTATTATTATTATTTATAAAAAAATGAAAAAGTGAAAAATATATCTTACCTTTCTGCTTGAATCATCATTTCTCATGAGACGGCAAAAGATTTTTAAACTGGAAGCGGCTATATTCAACATGAATTTCGTTTAACACAGTGCTATAAATAGTATTCATTGTTGTTTAACGTCGAAGGGCTTAACTATGTACTTCAAAACTTTACTTCCCCTCATTGTCATAGATTATTTTTCTTATCCGTATTTGATCTACGTTTCGACAATCCCCGAAACACAAACACTTAAATAAAATTGATCGAAGAAGAATAAAATCGTTTAATAATATTCAAACGGTAAATATTTACGATGCTAGAGTCAGGTCATGCGTTGCTTAGACAGTTTGACATTCAACGTTCGATGATCGGATTGTGACTGATGTGCTATTAGTAGAGTTGTTGATTGGGCCGTTATGTAATGAGTCTGAGCAATTTATTTTAGGATTACTTTTTAATTAACATATTTTTTTAATAAATTTGTCAGCTCATTTAAGATAGAGAATTCAATTTAATTATTCTTATAAGTATAATTATAGCAGGTCTTCATCGCATGTATGCACAAAAACAATATAAAAACCATAATGAATAAAAGTAAAAACAAAACTACATGAAAATAAGATAAAAAATATTATTGGTACACAGGTTGTATAGTAAAAAATGTATTTTCTTACTTTTTGAGTTTTACATATATGAAATTTTTTTCTATCAAAAGTTAATATATCCATTTCTGAAAAGTTATCTTTTTTTTAAACTTTCCAAATGTGGATGTATTGATTTTTGATAGAAAATCCCTCATATTCACTAACTAGATTTTCATAATTTTGATACTATTTGATCTCGAACTCTACTGCTTCTATCTCCTGATGATTGATTGTACACGTTTTTCTAGTCTACTTACATACCTATATTATAAGTCATTTGCTTATTTTTTTTTATTCTATTTTTACGGAGGGTGCGAGCAGCCGCGGGGTAAGACCTGTGGCTACTGCTTTCAAGGACTTGAGTTCGAATCCGGCAGGGCAGAAAATTGTTTTCTGTTACACTGTACCTGTGAGTCAACTCTTGTGGGTTCTGGAGCCCTCCTGGGGTCCACCTAGCCTCCTAAATTGGGTAAAAATCTGGCGGTCGAGCCTGATTATGACTAAATCACCTTCTTGCACAACCGTTTGTCTAGTAACAGTACTCCCTTACAAAGTACTGAACCCGTGACCCTCCATGGGTTGTAGCGGTACAGATTTAATTCTAATTTTACTTTCATTCATTATAGTTATCCTGTCGTTTGTACTTACTTCTGATGTAAGCAAGAAAATCTGGCCGAAACGTTGGCCTACAAAATAAGTTACTTATATTTGTTATTTAATAACCGCACCCCCCCCCCTCTACATATCTCCTCATTTAATATTCCCAGGCATCAACTAACTCATCTTGGTATATTCATTCTTATTAGAATGTTGAAATAAAAATTCTTATATATTATTTAATTTTCTTTGATAATAAATTGACAATTTAAATAAAAAATATTATTAAAAACTACTATGTAAAGCTGCTCAATAAACTAGGAAGTTTATAAGGAAAATTAATAACTGTAAATAAGCTTTTATGTTCCTCAGGCAATTTTCGAAAGACGCACTCTTGTGGAATATTCAATAAGCTTTTAGGATCTCACACACAGAAGCTTCTTTCCTACTTTAGGTACTTTGGGGACTTCTATATTATTATAAAAAATCTAAGTAGTAGATAATTTTGAAATTTCCGTAATGTTGAGAACTAACGAAGAAACATATTCTGAAGTATACCTGTTTAAAATTCAAGAATATGAAACTTCAATTGAAGATCAAATTTATTTATTTTATATAATTAAAAAATAATCTATTTAAATCGCGAAAAATCTATATATTTTATTTCAAAAGGTTCAACAAAACTATCACTCACAAGTTCCATTACTATTTTAATATTTAAAATTCGTATCACAAACGTTTATTTTTCAACAAAACATGATTTTGATATTCTTGTTTCACGATTTGCGGTATAGTGATTTGTAGTAGTCTAGAAATTCTACATAACTAGATAATAATTACAAATGAACCATTATTAAACCCTTTTTTTATTTTTATTAAAAAATATAATTACTTTATTTTTTAATGTTTAGCACATTATAATATTACTCTAACATAATTAAAATTATTATTGTTTAGGAAAAAATCAATATCTGGAAGAATTTATATTCAGTTTGAATTTCCGAACCACTTTCATCCCATATCCCATTTCATTAATTTATTATTGCCAAGTTCCTTCTTTTCATAAATAAACATTTCCTCTTATAATAGATAAACATGATTCATCTATTTATTTTTGTATAATTTTTAAATAGAAAATTTTAGTTTATAGACTAAATTCAAATAATTTATTTTATTCCTGGAAACTATTAAATATAGAGGTATTAAATATTACTATACTTATTTTATGTTTTGTACTTATAAATTGAAAATATAATTTGGCAGATTTATTCTTACATAGTGACAATCAGTTGGTTTTTAGAACTAAACAACTCAATAATTTTTCAACAAGTTAACATTCAAGAATTAATAGAACAAACCGATTTCGCGTTGAAGCAATTTTCACTCGAAAAATAACCAAAATTAATTTATTTAATAATTTTGGGTGGAAAAAATATCTAAATTTTGAAATTAGAAGCAGGTATGCTTAAATAGTGGAAAAATTTAAGGTAAATTTAAAAGAAAAACCATGTGAAGAAAACTCATAAACCAAACAAAAAATAAAAGGATGTCCTTAATTACTTCTGAAGAATCAGCAAAAGAAAATGAATGGATGTGGAGGAATAAATTAGGGAACTGAAAATCCTCAGGGATTCGTGTAGCCCATTAATTTAGATCAAGAGACGTTCTTCCTTCCTTGGAGGAGTACTCTCAGTTCGTTAGGAAGTCCACTTAGAGCTAGTATTTTCGGTGAGATTTAAGCATGTTGTAAAATCATCAAAATTTTGAAGATAAATAGAAGTTAACATATTTGTAGCGAATTTTCGTATATTTAGTGGAGCAAAGTTGGTGTCAATCTAAATTTAAAAAAATAAACATCTATCCTCTTTTTTTAAAAATGGATAGAAGATTTTAAAATTTCCAAACACGAATATGCATTTAAAACTATAACGAAAAAAAATTAATATACAAAAGGTTAAAACTTGTTCATTTTAATTAAATAAATATGCTCAAATCATGTTGTTTCTAAACAATTAAAAAAATTTAATAGTTATTTTATTTAATAAACTAGGATATTTTATAGTTATAGTAAGCAAATAAGATTATAGTAATAATCAAGTAATAAGTAAATAAATCCTTCGGCAATACTTTTATTATTTATTCCAAAGTCATCATTCCTAGAAGAATATATTGCTGGGTTTTTTATTCATACAAATGATAATAATCGAAGCTGATTGGTCCTAATTTGATTTTGCAGAAACCCCGATTGTAAGGATACTAACCAGTTAATCACTGAGACGAACTTAAAAATGCAATTGAAAACATTAGCCCGACTGAAAACAAAAAATGCAAAGAAAAGCTCGGTTGAAGAAAACGTTGATTACTGGTTGTCTTACAAGAAGTCAGATAACCTTGGTTGCTTAAAAAAGTTATTTAAACACGAGTAGGCAACATGTACAACGTTTTTTTAAAAGATTTTTTTTTATTATTATTATTATACTAGTTTTATTATTCAATCTGAATATAATTGAAGGGCTATTTATAAATATTATATAATGAGGAAAATTCATTCAAAGAGAGTTTTAACGGAATAGTGAAAATATGATTCATGCCTGTAACGTGGACTGGAAAAGTTCATTAAGTTCTATTCCTGAGAATATATTGGAAAAAGGACTCCTTCATCAGACACCATTAGAATTTTGGAGAGAACTGGAGGAAAGGAAAGAAATGTTCTTTTTTTCTGACCTTTGCACTTTATATAAAGTATATCAAACAATATTCTATAGATTTGAAGTTTTTAAATATTTACTTGGTTTTGGATTAGATGTGGTTTAATCTAGATCAGTTGCATATGAAGTTCATATCATGAATAAATGTTTTAACTGCTAAATGCTTTCTTTCATGAAAAATAGGACTTGAAGTACAGCTTAGTTTTTATGGTCTATCTGAGTGAATCTCATATTTGTTAGTGACTTATATTATCTGTAAGACCAAATATATATAATTTTGTGTTGTAATTGTGAGACCAAATAGGTGGAGTTTCCTAGGAAAATCTATTTCATTCGAACTTAGTGAAGATTTGGTAGAACTTTAGTTATTGCTTTGATGTTTTCGTTTTTATTTAAACAAAGAATCCAATTATTTCTGCATATTTAGGGTCAATTGGTATTGGGAAAATAATTTGTTGAAACATACTAATCAAGCTCTGTGATGCCTCATGTGGTTGAGTTTTTCCAATACCGCGTAAAGAGTAACGCTTCTGACTTTTAATATTCGATTTATATAGGTGGCTGAAGGCCAAACCTGTATACCTTTATCACCAATTATTCTTAATAACTTTGTCACTCGGTTGAACTAGTTATTAAGTTCTTTTTTCAACATAAATCAAATAACCACTCTACAAAACATTAGTGTTCTTTTTCACTACAAATATTACATTTTCCATCTATTGGTAAAAGCTTATACCGATTAAAAATTCAAATTGAGATATAAAAATATTTAATAATTATTCATAAATTTCAAATTCTAAAAAAAAAGTTTACATTCGCTGTAAATTGGAAGTAACCAGCTAACATTTTGCAAGTTTTCAGAAAAATTTAAAAAAAAATTTAAAAATCAAAAATTCTAATATATGTGGAAAATAGTTTAGATTTTTAATTATAATTAAATTAGATTTTTAATAATAATAAATTAGATTTTTAAATTGTTATTTAGGGAGAGTATTTTAAGTAAAAAAAAAAACAAATAAAAATTTCGACGAATGTGTGGCTGCCAATGCAAATAAATTGCTTCAGATATTGCAAGGCAAAAAGAACACTGGCAGTTCACGAAGGAAACTGGCGGTCTATGCTGGACCAGTTCAAGAATTTAATAGTTGGGGTGCACTTAATAAATTATTAATGATAATGGAGGGTCCAACAAATAGGCCTGTCAGTTCTTTTAAACTAACCCAAACTAAACAACATAAATTTATTTTTCCTTCTAATTTTCCGAATAAAGTTCTCAACGGACAGCCATTCAATGGAGGAAGTATTGTGTTTTGAAATTGAATCAGATTCCCTAAGGTTGTATTTAAGTGACTCATGCTAATCACAACCTAAAGCAATATTAAGTGCTTGACTGCATAAAAGACAGGTTTTTTTCACCAATTACTCTACAGATTTTATCTTCTAAATCAGCAAGTTTTTGAGTTCTCGGGCTATAAATCAGAATTAATTTCTATTTAAGACTACCACCACTTGGATCCATATGGCGAGGGTTTTTGAAACTTTTCACTATGTCCAATCGAGGACCTTCTTACGTTGGTGTCCTTTCGAGATGTCTAATGTGGGTTCTTGTACTATAGGAAGGAATTCCGCTTCCTTTTATGGAAGTTCGTCAACTTACTCGTTGTCTGTTATTGTTTTGTGATCGACTAACCAAAATAGCTTGAGGTTCATTAAAAAAAAAAAAGTCTTTCCTATGTCTGCATGCACTCTTTCACCAAAGTGGATGTTAACTTGGAGCATTCTAAAACTTTAAGTGCTGACTGAATAGTGAATAGATATTCAGTCCTATCACAACTAACGACTTCATTAAATAACTTTGATTGGATCAAAGCTAGGAAGAAAAGTACCTACAGTATCTAATTCTACATTCCCTATCAAAATTCCTAATATTTACATTTTCTTTGTTTATTTCCTGTATTATCAACAAGATTTTCACAGGTATAATGCAAACAAGATAAGTTTGCCTGCAGGGGAGAAAACTGAGGCACCTCCACCATAGCTCCTTCTCCCCTCCACTCGATAACAGATCCCTCCTACCTGGAACAAACTAAGAGGCAGTCCGGATTTGGTATGTACTTGGAACGCTTTTCCACCTATTCTCGCACTACTAAATTACGAATACGGGAGGTTTCTAGTTATTTTAGGTTATTCTTCATCATTGACAGGGAATGTTTTGTCTTGTTATTAAGAACGCAGTATCTTCCAAAAAGTCATTTTGAGATTTAATAATCATTGGCTTCAGAAAAAACTGCTACAATTTTAAGTTTAAATTTGTTTTGAAACAGTTAGTGCAAGCATTATCTTAATTTTAATGTCTTAAAATGCAGTATATTTGGTCCTAGAATGGAATTAACTTATAATAAATACAGTAATTTATGGATTTTCATAAAAGAGGAAACGTGGGTTGGTTCACACTCAGCCACTGGTTTCATGAATTTAAAAACGTGTTTGGTTTGAGGGTAGATAGTTTTTCCTCTACCCAGTTTGCTAGACATGGCAAACATATAATCTTGCAATATTAATGAAAATAGTTTTGGAAAAAAACTGATGTAAAGAATTAATATTTCTAAAGTCGTAGAAGTAGGTTGAAGACAGGAAAGGAAATGTTAGAAGAGGTAGTCGTCAATTGAGTAGGTATGTTCCAACATGTATGATGCATCCAACACAGTACAGGATTTGGGAGGAAAAACACGTTCTACGCATGCTCGTACAGTCTGAAGTGGTTTTTTTAACGGATGTAGTGAAGAGAAGAGTGGGGGATAGACGGTGGAACGTTTGACAACGCGCATCTTGGTTGCACTGTAATAATTATTACTAGAAAAAAAATAGAGCGAGTTCACAAGAGACTTTTGAAAAGAAAGAATATA
>NW_027106050.1:163147-165397 GCF_000696795.3 Halyomorpha halys | reverse complement strand
ATAAATTCAATTTTCACCCAGATTTGATATGTTTAAATAATTTAAAAATTCGATTCTACCAAGTCAGTGAGTTGTCTATCAGAAAGAACTAGCTACCACACACCCAGACTGTAGTAAGATACTATGAGAGATCTTTTCGAATTACGTACAAGAGGAAAATACAGTAAGGCCAACTGACCATGATCCCCAGCCGAAAATAGCCTCCAATTATTGTCAGCTTTAAGTGGTACCACTGTACGTTCTACCTCAAGGTCTTATCTCCTATTATTTTCAGATTGAAGCATCCTCGCTTCGTGTCTCTGAGGAGTAATCGATCGTGATCCTGGATCCTGGTTTAAATGTCTCTACGAGTGTTCTTCAGGAGATTAACGATCCCCCACTTACTTTGTCAGCTGGAGACGGTCACTGGAGTGCCAGGAGAAATAGACAATAGATAAAATGTTTCAAGGGCCGGACTACAATGGGTTCCTAGAGCTGGCGCTGGAAAAGTTGTAAACGGATTACACTTTTTACAGTGTATTTTTTTTTATTTAAAAAAATAATTAAAGTTATACAGGTACAAACTATGAAATTCTCTATAGTTTACAGAAAGTGATTAACTCAAAAAGCACATTACAATAAATACACTTAATCTTAACCAATTAATTTCAATACAAAAACTACTCCACAAAATTGTTTTTAATTTTATATTAACGTCATAATAATATCAACAATAAAAATAAAAAGTTGAGAGAAAAAGTGGATCATTGATGTTTTTGATAATAATACAATTTTACATAATTATCCGAGATCAAAAATTTTAATTTCATTAGGCAGTGTTGTAGGTAACTTTGTTTAATGTAAATGTTGTTTTTAAATGTTTTAATTAAATGTTTTTAAATTTTTGATACCCAGATTCCTCTCTTTTTAACAAGTGTTATCAATAAATTACCGCGGTTTTGATGTTTTTGATAATAATACAATTTTACAGAATTATCCGAAATCAAAAATTTTAATTTCACTAGGCAGTGTTGTAGGTAACTTTGTTTAATGTAAATGATGATTTTAAATGTTTTTAAATTTTTGATACCCAGATTCCTCTCTTGTTAACAAGTGTTATCTACAAATTACCGCGGTTATCAGCTAGTTATGAAAAAGGTTTAGAAATAATGTATGTTATCAGTTATAAAAATTATAAAAATTCATTTTGCAGAATTTGTATGAAGTCCAATCTCCATTTTGTTAATTCTTTCAGAATTATAAAATATCAAATAAAAGCTTTTAAATAGGGCTGTTCGATTAATGAATTAATGGTTAGTCAAATCGGAACTGTAACAAAAAATAAAACCAAATTTTAAAAAAATCCTAACAGATAAACAGCAAATCTGATAAACACGGTTTTTCAAACAGATTAAAAAAATAACCATATCAGAAAATAACCACCTTAAGTGGGAGTTAAATTAATTTAATGAATTTAACATTCTCAAGTACCAATTAAATATAATTTAGTTCGAAGATGAAAATCGTCGTGTTATTTTAAGGGCAGGTAATTAATAATATAAGTAGCACTTAAGACCTGCTAAAATAATATAACAGTTCTGAAATATAGCTAATTATTCAGCAATTTTTAATCCACTTACAACACTTAAAGGATATATTTTTAAAATTATAACCTGCTGATTAAAAGTAAGGAATTCTATTCACATTCTCTTAATATTCAATTTAGTATCTAAAACAATATTGAATATTGAATATGCGAAACTACAGAATGTAATAATTAAAAGTAAAATAGTATTAAAAAATGGAGCTTGTGCTATTGATATTTCCAGATAACCCTTGCCGTGACACGACCTGACAGTAAATAGAATAGATCGAACTTCATAATTTATTCATAATTCTACATGAAAATACATAATGTTATTATAGTCTAGTAAAAAATGAATTGGTTTTGATCAGAAACCTATAAATTATGAATGACTACCAAGCCGATGACCGATTGAAATGATTCCTTCACACTGTTTGAAATTGAAATGTGTATTGATTTTTTCTATTTATTATTTAATATAGAATTAAGTACTTAAAATAATTTTTTTTTAATTATTCAATTTAGTGAAATAATACTAAATTAGATACATTGTATACTGAAGTACCAATTGGAAATGGAACAAATAAATTAAATTTGAAGATGGGAATTGGAATGAGCACATAAAGTAGATTGTAGAAAGATAGTCAACAAACTTAAGATTATAAAAAAAAAAATTTTTTTTTTTA
>NW_027106050.1:156149-162755 GCF_000696795.3 Halyomorpha halys | reverse complement strand
GAAGAAGTGAGGAAATTTTATACCTTAGAACTGACGCTCGACTTGCAGATGTCATCTCTGTTCCAATATAACAGGTACTCCCATCTATATTTATTTGTTATTTTTATTAATTTTTCCTGTTTAATTGTTACTATACCTTACCTTTAACATATTTATAACTATTTAAAACGAATATGTTTCTACAATTTATTTATTACTCTAGTTCGGTATTAAGAATTCTATCACACCTGGCTGTATCTATTAGCAACTATTTTCAAGTCATCCTATATTTATTTTTCCTTAAATTATTTCTTTTATATATTTTATAAACAAAACAAAAACTTTTTACATATTTTCGTATTTTCTTACTACATTTACATTTATTTCATGTTTTATCAATTCTTGTTGTATCTTGTTTTTCATTTAGCCCTGACAAAGACCAGCTAAACGTTGGTTAACAATAAATAGTTTTCTTTTACAATTTAGATACCTTTATTGACCACGACCCGGACTATCTTTCTAAAATCAAATAAATTTTACTTTAGTGTAATTTTAAATCCAAAAGAAACTTTTAAAATAAATAATAACAGAAATGACAATGAATTCATAAGACGTAATACATTGGTTCTCACTCTATGAAGAGGCTGTTGTATGACTGTTGTTCTTCCTGCATATGTGTATATATTTTATTATTTTTTAATGAAGAAGTCTCAATTTAAACAAAAGCTGACTTTTTATTTATTTTATTTTTAGTAACAAACATTTCTTTATTAGCAATGTAAATCAATCGTTAATATCTATTTACATAATGGATTTTTTTAAAATATTTATTCTCCCCCTATTATGTATATTTCCATTTATTGTTCACCTAATTTATATACTGTTTTATCATGTTTACTTTACAAATTATTTTCGTTATTGTGGCACAACTGCCGTCCCCACTCCTCCCAATACCAACGGTCACTTTTGTTTTGACTGCCGTCAAAAATGCATTCTGTCTTATCATTTGATTTGTATTCTTTTTTTTTTACATCTCTTTATTTGTATTGCTACTATTACCCTTTACATTTACTATTTACTACCTTTAATTTTTCTTATTATATCTTACTTTTTTACATTTTATACCCCTGTTATTTTACACTTATGTTTTTTTTTCTCTTCTTTTTTATTTTTTCTTTTTGTAACTATGTATTTGTATCTTTTTTAGCCCTAACGAAGTCCTGCAACGTGGGGCGAAACGTTGGCTCAATAAAATAGTATAACGTTTAACCTATTTACATAATGATTCTTCTGCAGATGCTGTCTATTTGTTTTCAGATTCTCTTTAGTTTAATTGAATTTACATTAAAATATTCTCGTATGTGTATATCATTAGAACTTACGTCAAAATTATTTGATAAGTAGCTGGAAAATGACGTCGGAACTTGTAGGCCTTGAAGAGTTTTCTCGAAAATCGATTTCCCTCGGAGCCGAATTTCAGCTCGAGCGGTCAAAGCGACTAGCAGCCAGGCGAATAGGCATCCACGCCAGTTCTCGTAAGGACTTATTGTCCAACCAGGTTTCGGTTAGTTTTTTTTTTAATTTAATATTTTTGATTGATATCATAAAACTGTTATGTTTGGTATTTGTATTAATAACAGATTGAAAATGGAATTATTTGGTGTACTATGAAAAAACTGAATTACTATTTCACAAAACTTATTTGGATCTCAGACGAGAAATTACCATCCATAATATATATATTTTTTTAACTTATAAAATTTTATAATTTTAAGTAAAATCAGACAAAAACATTATTATTATTTTTTTTAAGACACCTGGAATATTTTTTTAATTTGAATATTTTGGATACAAATATTTGCATTATAGTAAATTCCATTGAATCGTAAAAAGCTAATGATTTGAGATGGCATCGAATAAATGGCAAAATTGTAAAATGAATGAATAATAATCATTAGGATTATTAATTTATTAATATTTCATCATTTCACATAACATTTCACTGTAACTAAAAATGTTTTAAAAGTGAAATAGGATCATTAAACTATTTCAATTTATAGTAAAAGAGAGCTCGGAAGTCTAATCTTGGACTCCCTATCTTGGGAGAGAGCGGTTACCACCCTATTCCAATCATCTAGAGTAAGTTTTTACATACCGTGAGACCATTCAGAAATAAAAGTTGAACCCTCTAGTCCGGATTTGTACCTGCGCTACAGTAGTAAGGTTTTTTTATGGCCTGATTCTCCCGATTACAGATGGCCCTCCTCTCGTTCCAGCCTTCTGATTGGATGCTCTCCTTAGTTGGAGTGAACCCGAAACCTACCTCTGGGAAAACATATTATTCTTTATTTTTAGACACTTTGATCTTTTATTGTCTTTTATCTTTAGGAGGTAAGTAAAAAGTACGTAAGGTAAGCTTCTTAACATCCGGAAATTGATGCAGGGTTATCTGAGTTTTCCTGGCAAATGCCTAGCCCGTGCCATTACTCGGAAGGTTGCCCAAGTATCCTCTCGTGGAAATGCCAATACTATGAGTTGGAAATAAATATAATATAATCGTGAGTCCATACTTATGATTATATAACAGTAATATAAACTTTGAGGTACTAGAAAGTATTGTATAATACTAATAGGCTGTACGGATATACGAGACATGGGCTCTAAAAGGTTCCCTAGAAAGCAGAATCGAGAGATTTAAACACAAAGTTCTTCGTAAAATTACAGGAGCGATTTGGGATAAGAGCCTTAGCACAGGGAGGAAAAGAACTAACAGTGAACTGGTTGCAGAGACTGATCAGTAAGTATCTCGTGATATGAAGGCAAGGAGGTTAAGATAGGCAGGACATGTAGCTCGAAGTAATCTATCAGGACACCTCTACACAACAATGCATGCCAATATAGTAGGCAAGAGACCACTTGGGAGGCCCAAAACCAGATGAATAAACAGAATCAACAAAGATGTGAAACAGCTGCAAGAATGCAAACAGGAAAGCAATAGACCAACATAGACAGGCGTGGAGAAAGGTGTTTTGGGCACTCAAAGGTCTAAAACGTCTGTAGAACCAACAGAGAAATGAAGATACCTTTACCTTACTTGCCATGTTATCAATGAATTTTAATTATATACTAAGAAGACCAAAAATTTCTAATTTAAATTTAGGCATATAATAATTATATTTTTTTCTGTGCTTTTCATGACTTTTTCATGTAAATTCGTTAATTGTTATTTCGCTAGGTTTATTTTCAATTTTTATGATAACAAAAGTGTTGCCATAGTGTCTTTCTGTAAAAACAACGTTCAGAGGATAAATATAGTTGATATTTCGCTCATAACTTTCCCCTCATTTCTCGATGTATAAATATACCCTTTTGAAGTTGGAACTCACGTCATTCACCTATGAGCTGTTTCCTGCCTCTACCGCAGTCAAATTAAAGCCAAAAAATAAATTTATAATTATTCATAAACGATAATTTAAATTTTTTAAATTTAATTTGTATTATATAATTAGTTTATTTTATTGTGACGGGTGCTCACGAGTGGTACTAATGTCAATTGCACTTACAAGTAGCTGATTGTATTTTTGACATTCAAAAAAAATTTATACCTAAAAATATATTAATGATTATGATTCTAGTCTATTTCATGGGACTGATATAAGAATTTTATGATATGTTATTTAAAATATTATAAATGTTTTGTTAGTATAGTTCTTCTTATTAATGTTTTCAAGTATCAGCCATTTTTAACGTGCGAATTTTGTCTAAAATAATTAGAATGTATTTGAAGTTATGTATTAATAAAATTATATTTAATTAATAAATCATCTTAAATTAATTAACGCATAATTGAATTAATTTATTGGAAAGGACACGCTCGCAAGTGCGCATGCTACACACATAATTATCCTTTTGTTTGTATATTGGTTTCTTAATAAGCATAATCCTGAAAAGAAAAAGTTTATTACTTCTATAGAATCATAAGCTCTTAAATTGAAATTTGTATGCTCAGATTAAACCACAAGTTGAATAAAATATTACAAAAATCTTTAATAGAATGTCTTCTTTATACCTTTTTTAAAAACTTGCGGTTATGGAATTTTTATCTACATCACTTATCTATATCAAGATATATTTTTAATTTGCAGAAACCGTCGCTCCCGTACTTTAGTATTTTATAAAATAACTACATCGGTCAACTATATATTTTATCAGTTTTTTTTTTTTTTATTAAGATGCTTGTGATTTCATAAAATAAACTGTATAAAATTCTCTTTGCGAATATTTTATGTTTTAAAAAATATTATATACAAAACATACTATATAAAATATTATATTGGTCTTAAGGGGTTTAGGATAAAAATGATATAATGCCGTGTACGGGCTTCGGGGGTTAAGGGACCGAATAGGGGTTCCCCGTACACATATTATATTAAATGTATTTATATTACGTATTTGTATTTATATATTTATATTGTTGGTTCCTGATGGGATCCGGCTGGAAAAGTATGCACTATATTTAATTCAAACACTAGAGACCATAGACCCTCTCACCATGGTATGCTAGATATGAATATCTATAATTAATCATTGGAGTTATTTTCCAACGGTATCGTGTTCACCAATTTACTATGCTATTATATATGAGGTGACATACTGGGATTCTTAATCATAAATTAAAGTCTTTGTTACATATTTTATACTTAAGAAAGCATGATAGATTTATTTCCTTTTTACTTTAATTATTATATTATGAATTGAGAAGTATCAGTTGGGATCTTTTATATTTATACTGATTCTAAGTTATTAATTCTATTATTGCCTTTCAAATTACAACTGAAAAAGTCTTACTTGTTTTAATGCGCTTGTCAAGCTTGGCTGTAGTAGCTTAGCTGTCTTGCGTCATTCCGCCCCTTGCCGACGGCCGCTTCTGAATCCCTGCGATGGGTGACTTGCTCCTCTGGTCTCCAACTGGTCAGCCGCTCTCTCCTCCAGACTCTCCTCTTCCAGAGCTATCCTCCTCCCGGACACTCTTCCACTGTCTCCCCACGGACTTCCAGTGTTCTCCTACCGTCTTCAAGTGTCATCTGACCGTTCCTTCTGCTCCTTTTTGCTTATTTTCTCCCCTCTTCTTCTGACTCCTCTCCCTTTTGATCTCCGTTCTTCTGACTGGTTTTCCATGTGTTCCCACTTTTTTTCTACCCTTCAGAGGAGATGGGAAGGTCCAATGACCTTCGGCGAAAGTCGGTCTTTTTCCTCCCTTTCAAATCCAAATTAAGTCGGCTTTCTTCTTTAACAGAGCTCGTTGTATTTTCCCCGAGGTTTTTAAAGTGGCCACGTGTGAGATAAGGGGTGTTAAGTTGTTTAACTCAGGTTACGCGGCCAACCGTCCCCAGAGGTGCCTGGAAACCTCCATTATCTACATATGTCTGTACATTACTTTTAATGTTTTTCCGACCGGGTCTCTGCCTATGCCCGGCGGTTCCTTTAGTATGCCGACAAAAGAAATAGTTCAAGTTCAGAAATTCCAGATGGTTCCTCTCATACATATCAGTATCAGTATCAGTATCAGTATAGGGTATATCCATCACTCTCAAGTCATTATAAGTATATCCAAACTATATGTAGTCAACATTCAACGGTAAAAAAAATCTATTGTTGAGTAGCACTAGTAGTAGCTGCTAGGACTAATTACTAAGTTACGCATTTAATTTGTTTGGTGCTGTACTAATCTAATAATCTATCTTATATGGCGTTACAACCCTGCTTAGGTCCAGCATCAAGAGGCTCTATCCAGTGCAGCTGTCCTTTATTCCGTCGCAGTCATCGTGTCTCTTCCTCTGATACGATTTTCACTCAGCAGCTTTTTTCGCTCCTAACCTCTTATTGTAACCAATTAGCCGATTAACTTTGATCTATTAATTTTCATCTAGGTAATGAGTATAAACGAGATTCATGTATGTTTCTGAGGACCACAATAGCACATAATTGCATTAACTATTCTTTCTTTTATCTCCAGTGATATATCATTAGATGTAGCTTATATTACTTTCTAGATAAATGGAGTTATCCCCTTTCTGAAATCTCCATGACTAAAATAAAACAACCAAGAGCTCAAGTGTTTGTAGATCGAGATATAGTTATTTACTTGATAATATAATATAATAGTTTTTTTAAAGAAATGTAATACAATATTTTTTTAGATTAAGAAATAGTAATGTATGCCTTAGACTCATAAATATATCATACGCAATATCAGGTATTACAAATATATGTGGTTTGGATTCATGCTTTGCCTAGGGTTATCGAATAGGATAATTGTTTTGAATGTTAGCTTTGTAATTAAAATAACGCTTAGAGATAAAGCAAATAGAAGACATGTGATAGTCTTCTATTTGCTTATTTATAAAAAAAAAAAAATACTAAATTTACATAATGTTTATATTTCTTCAGAGTACTCTCCTATCACAATTCATTGGTTTAAATATATAAGTACTAGACAAATTTAAAATATAAATAATTGATTGAGTTATATTTTTTTATTTAAGTATAACATGAGGGATAACTGCCAATAATTCTCTAATACATGTTATGCAATACAAAATATTTTATTGCAATAATTTAATATGT
>NW_027106050.1:151160-155113 GCF_000696795.3 Halyomorpha halys | reverse complement strand
ATATATAGAGAGAGAGAGAGAGAGAGAGAGAGAGAGAGAGACAAGAGCTCATTTATGTGAATAACGATGGTGTTCCACTAAGAGCTGTTGTACTACACACATTAAGAGGAAACTTTATACTGTAAACTGCCTCCGGAGTGCTTTTGTGTCTGGGGTATAAACCATATCTGTTTTTGACAACATTGTCTTGAGTAATTTTCTCAAAGTTATTGGGATCTTGTGATTACTAAAGTTGTCACTCTCAAAATTGCTAAACTTTTCTTCATCGAGTGTATTAAGTATTTGATCTATTCCGCGCTCAACGAACTTTCACTACTTCCTAACACCGGTTCAGAGTAGTAATAAAACGAGTTGCAACTAAAAAGAATAAGAAATTATTTAGAAAATAAATTTTTAGCATGAAATGTTTTTATAATAATATTATTACAATCAAAATTATTAATTTATTTTTTTAAATCTGAATAAAAAAAACTAGCTGATCCGTGATTTCTTTTATGTATTTTTCCAAAACATTCAAAAAAAGCAAGTAAAATTAAAATATCAAAATATTTTTGTAAAAGAAAAATTGTTTTTAATGTATTTTTTAAAAAAATTTCCTCTGTTTTATATATTTCTGTTTTACTAAAAATGATGATAAAGAAAAAAAAAAGTTTTGAGATGACTTTTGAAAAAAAATATGGAAGAAATATGTTTTAGGTATTATTGTAACAAAAAAAACCTTTTAACCATAAATAGGTTTAACCATAAAATATTCTATATTGAATAAAAGGTTTTAATTTAATTTAATCTGGATAGGTGTTAATTTATTGAAAACAAGCGTCGGTTTAATAACTACTGCTACGTATTTCAAAGTAGTAAACTGTAATTTTAATTTATTTAAATTTAATTGTAATTTTAATCCATAAATCCATGGATTCGTCAATAATTTCTAAAAATGTACTAAATTTAGTATAGTTCCAAAACTATAAATTTTCTAAACTTGCCACATACAATTATAAGTATTTATAAATTTATGTGGTGAATTTAGAATATTTGTGTTTTTACTCCTTCGAATGATCTCTATCGAAAGATTTTACAGATTCATTCGTACATTATTAATAACAATCAGTTTTGTTAAATGGGTGAAATGATAAGTGATAGAAACTGCATATGGTTTGGTTGTACAATGTTATTCTAATTGAACTCTACTGTTAATTCTTAAATCTCTAACACAACCCTTAGCAGTTTCTTTTTAACGGTAAATCGCTGATATGGGATCGAATGTTATACTGAGTCATTTATCAGAACTAGCAAATCTACAAAATTGGACATTAAGAACAATAAGGTACCGTAATAATAAAACAAAAAATCTTAAAATCGTTGGTACTTTACCACCTAAACACTATGACAATTAGAATTAGCAATTATGGGTGTGCTTAGTAATAGATATTATTGGATCCTTGTTTTTATAATATTCTGTATCATCTTGTTTTATTCTCATTATTATATTAAATCATTAACTGTAAATTTGCAGCTTTATAATTTACTTCAAAATCCTTATAGTTATTTTTATTATTTTTTTAAATATAATTATCGTTTTATTTTTATTTTCTACTTTATTTTAGTAGTTGTTAGTTAAAATATCAATTGTATCAATTTAGATCAAGTCATATTGCACTTATCTATTATAAAAATTGTATAGCCTCAATAACGTCTAAATAGGCTAAACTGTAATATTTACATTTTAGTTATGTATATCATTTTTATGTGTTATTTTGGCACCGACCGATAGATGTCGTCATCTGTTCGAACCATATCGGATGAAATTTTTAAAATGAATAAATAATAAATAAAGTAAAAAAATCCATGAAAACCATTGTACAGAGTAATCAGGACAATATTACTTTGGCTTATAATTAATATCATTAAATACAGTTCTCACATCTATTTCATAAGTTTGGTAATTAATTTAATTTATTACAAATCCATCAACAGTCCACTAATGTCAATGGGAACCTACATGGGTCATTCTCTCTTCAATGTACTTTTCAAAGATTTGTGTCCCTGGCTGATTGTAGGTCGTTACTATTGATATAGGAATAATAAAAAAATATTACATATTTGGAATAGTTGTTGCAGTAACGGGTAATATCAAACTCTTGAAGTTCGATTTCCTCACAATCACGGAGTGTCTCAGGATTAACTTTTACATATTTGAAAGCACCTACCAACGACATGGAAAGAAAGACAGAAAAAATTGGGGAGGGATTTCTGACAATAATACTCAGTAACACTAAATACTTAAAGAAAATTAATTTATCTTCACTGTTTAGATTTTACATCATAATATATGTCTGTATCATATTTTTAACCTCACAACTATGGAAAGTTTTATAACTTCGCCGTTTCTGAAGAACGTGTATAATAGAAAAATTAGTTGGATTGAAAACACTGGAACATCCCTAAAGAATCTGTGTGTATCCTCCTAGCTTTTGCTTGCTCATTTGTCTTCTCCTGGTTTGTAACCAATTGCTGGGATTCGTGAGCGTCTCCATCTGTTTTCTCACAACCCTGCTCGATGTTGTCTAACCTTAGTGATTAGATTAAAAACTAATTATACAATTAACTTACGTGTGATTGGGAGTTATAATCATTATTTTAAAACGCATAATTCACTAAGCCATCACACTGCAAATATGAGCCATTTAGTTGAAAATCCTCACAAACCTGGCAGGCTCGGAATCTTTGTTTCACAGGAGTGGCTGAATACTGAATATGTGTTATTGTTTCGCAAGTTTCAATTGTTCTTATTCGAATAGAATAAAGGTCTTTGACCGTGCTTTTTGTTTGATGTCACACAAAACAGAAAAACCCAGGGATGAGAGCATGACAATAATCGCCCACTGTGGTTGTTTAAGAATGATACCGACCCTATCTTAATGATAGGGGTAAGCATTTAAATAATAAAAGTGAAAAATTACATAACAACAAAGCTTTTCATCCTTATCTAGACACAAGTTCCTAATTTTACATTAGTTTACATCGAATGATATAATATAGTTTTTTCTATCAGTAAGATTATTGTATCTATTAATATATTTGCAGATATGAATGTGAAATTTGTTCAGTAAGTTTGTACATGGAGTTTTTAAATAGGTACATTGTTCTTCCTACCAAGTGTTTGATAATATAATTTAGTCATAATTTTAAATAAATATTTCCTCATTATCACAAAAAAAAAAAAAGAGAAACGAAAGAAATATTACAACTTTCAGCCATGATTTCATATCTTTCATCGGTCTATCTCAGTTAACCCGAAGCGCTTATTACATGCTCAATCAATAAGATCGCAACTCCTCCTTGAACTAGTTATAAACTCATTTTACTATTTCCAGTAAACAACATTTAAACCTGATCAAGCGAAGTAAGCGATGATACGCCCGAGCACTATTACTAACTTATCGTCTAGCGCAAAGGGTCAAAACTTTTTTGTCCATTTAAAAATAGAAGAGTTATCGCTTTACCGTGAAGCATTAATGGAGTCATATCAATATACAAGACACAATCAAATCCAAATTCTCTTCCAAAGAAGATCACTCATCGTAAACTGTTCTCAAGTTAAACATTTAATTTTTAGTTATGGGTATAGACTTCTTAAAATGATTTCTTAAACAACATCTTGTCAAGAGTGACAAGTAGGGACTTCAAGGCTACAACTCGATGTACTGGTAAATTATTTACCATTAACTAGCTAGTACAAAATCTAAATAGAATAACGTAGAATAAAGAAAAATACCGAAATTCATAAAATACAAATACAAATTTCTACAGACTTAGGCTAAATTAAAAAATGTATTCATATTTTAAATAAATAAAATATTGTAGTTTAATACTTGCTGGTGACGGAGATATGATTCTGCCACACACTTACCTGTAAGCAAAACATAATTATATATTAATAATAAAGAAATATT
>NW_027106050.1:145058-151045 GCF_000696795.3 Halyomorpha halys | reverse complement strand
TATTTAATATTATACATTAAACTAAAAATTTCCTGATAACCTTTGAGCACTGAATGCAACAATAAATATAAAAAACCCATGTTGCAGTGAAATGATATATGAATGAACCAAGTTGGATTCGAACCCACAACGTTCCGATCTCACTCTGGGACCCTTGCTGTGTACATCTATCAAGTCCTCATCCTGAATCAATTTAATCTTAGTTCAAGTTCGTAATTCAAACCTCGACTATAATCGTTCAGTCACTGAGGGAAATATTGTCTCATGAGAATAAAACAACAATACAGATTTGAGTTCTGCGTGTGTTTACCAGCAGGGAGTTGTTATTGATAAACTAGAACATCTGAATAAATATTAGTTGTTTCTTTATATATCGAACGGATTATAAGTTTCTATAGCATAATATTTTTTTTTGTTTTAGGTAAAATCTTTAATCATACATTTAAACAAACAACTCAAGGAAATGATATGAGAGGTATAAAAAAGGCAGTAACCAATTGTACCTTCGCCGGGCGTGATATTAATATCTGTCGTCGAAGAGATCACTCCATCCATCTCTTCAGCTTTCCTTGTTTATCATGCAATCATTTGTTGAGAGTCGATACGTGCTTGTTCATAGTTGGCATGTTTATCCGAGTATATAAAGTTATATTGCTGACATACAAAGGGGCTCATATTTTTGTTCTGAAGTTTTTGCATAAAAAATATGAAGCTTAATGTGAGTCCTTTCTAGCTCTTCCAAACTTAAATGATGTGTGCTGTTACAGAAACTTTACATTTAGTAAGAAAAGTCTGTCAAAATTGTATTTGTTAATATTTCGAATGGAATGTGAATATATCTTTATTTTCTTGAATGCGGACTCGGAGGAATTTTTCGATTCATAATTAACTAATCGTCTTACATGTTTACAGGCAGAATCAATACAAGGTGACGACTGCTTAAATAGTTAATTTGTATCTGAGTGGGCCTAGTTGCCATGGTAAGGAGGTCCTCTTATACCATTTGCTACATTAATTATTTATCTAGATAATTGACATTTATTGTTAAAAAAACTGAGGTTGTTTATCTCCCACCTTTTTCATGTATTCTTTTATCTGCTGAGGTGATGGATTCCTCATAAAATTTTATCATTTGTAATTTAGCGCTATTGATTTAATAGCATTATTATAATAGTTTTTTTTAATAAGATATATATTTAAATTTTATTAAAAAATCCTTGAGAAACTTATCTTACAACGCCTGTACCCCATCCTAGATTCCAACTACATAATCCCAGATCACCAGTTTGGATTCAGAACATCCCACTCCATTATCCAGTAATACCATCGTGTGTTTGATGTAGTATCGTCTTCATAGGAGCGCGGGATGTACTGCTCGGGAGTCTTTCTTGATGTAGAACAGGCTTTTTATCGAGTCTGGCACCCAGGACTGCTATACAAGATCCGTAAATTCCTAACCCCTACATATTATCTCAGTATCCGTTCTTATCTCTCAGACAGGTTATTTCAAGTGAATCACAACAGCGCTTATTCATCCCTGTTTCCTCAGTCTGTTGGTGTACCTCAGGGTAGTATCCTTGGTCATATCCTTTATACTGTTTTCACAGCTGACATCCCAACCCATCCTAACACTATTCTCACCACGGATGCCGATGACACATGCCTATTGTCATTGAATAATGATCCTTCCATTGTATCCCAATCCCTCTAATCTCACATCACCACTCTTGAAGAATGGTGCCAAAACTGGAGGATTAAAATAAATTCCAATAAATCCCACCAAATCACATTTACCCTTTGTTGTAAACCTTCGTCTTGCCCCACAGTATCTTTTAATAATACCCCACTTATTCCTGTTGAACAGATCCGTTACTTAGGACTAAATCTGGACAGACGACTGACATGGAATCCTTATACAAGACTGAAAAGACAGGAAACTGCTCGTCGATTCCGACTAATACAACATTTACTAGACAAACGGTCCAGACTAGGGCCTGGATACAGACTAATAAGGCAGTCTGCAGTCAGTATTAGCAAGGATTGGAGCTGTCTGACTTCTGTCTCGCTCTCACCCACGACTCCCCATGGCTGTTCAATATTGCAATTGGGGCACCGTTTTTCAAGAGACCCTCACCCATCGTCTTATTTCTACCGACTCGTCATTAGCAACAAGATGTCCATCTCGGATGAGATTAGACTTAACAGGCATTATGGATATGTGCATATCGACCTCCCGGGTATCCAGTGTGAGTGATTATTTTTTTTTAGTTGATCAAACCTCTAAATTCCCTTTTGTCTTTAACTGTTAAATTAGTGGAAAATTTAACTTTTTTTGTGTGTAAAGCAAACTATTTCAACTTGTATAAATATCTAAATGTTTTTATTCATGATTAATTTTTTCAAACAACAGAATAATTTATTTTTATTTGTTTATCTTTTAATATTATTAAATTGTGTCTACCGATTATAAGGTTATTTTTATTTTTTATGAGATTATTTTCTGGCCCTTCGTTTATTTTTATTACCCGGATTTATTTAAATCTGGGGAAGAGATTGGTTTTACATTTGCGAATCACCCCTCACCCAAAAAACGACAACTTGAAATACTAGAAACTGAAAATCAGTAGAGGGAGAAATAAAACATTGCACTATATACAGCTTAGAGCGGTTAGACAGAGACGAATGGTTAAGATTGACTAAGGACACGAGGTCAACGATTGTGTAAGGCACGGAAAAGAAAATTCATCTTTTAAAAAAGAAGAAAGATAAGAATGTTTTATGCACCAGCAATTTCCAACTTGCTGAGAATTAATTTTTTTTCCAGAACAAAGTTACGTAAAAAATGTGTTATAAGGTTAAAATATTTATGAGGTAAAACAGAACTTGTTCTCCTCTCTTCTCTTCAACTTTTGAGAAAAGATTTTTCAAATTAATTAGAAGTTAATTTTTTTGTATTTAACCATTTTTTTTTCATCACGGGAACCTTTTTAGGCTCAACAAGTTTAAGAGCTCCCGTGTCGATCTACAAAAGATATATAAATGTTGCCTCAGGCCAGGGAAATATGCAAAAAAAGTACAAATTAAATGTTGAAACGCACTGTATACTTGCTATCTTAATTTTATTGTTTTTTTTTTTTTGGTTGGGGCACCCCCCTGGTGAACAAGGTAACCTTTTAATTCAACAATGCCAAATTAGAAATGAAAAATATAAATTTGATAATAACCTTATTGTGTATTTTGTACTACTGATATAAAATTCTAATAATCATTATTTTTTATTGTAAACACAAATATAAGCATTTAAAAATCAATTTAAGTTTTCACTTATTTATTTGAAATTATTACTATAGAAAATCACCCATTAAGATTATAATAGCCCTTTCTCTAAATTGAAAAATGATTAAAATAAAACATACCGTTTAACGGAAACTTTTTTTGATATAAATAATTTTTATTAACAGTTTGAAATCCCGATTTCTTTATCGTAATATTTTTAACAATAGTGCTGTTTATAAATGATGTCTCTAATTCAAGCATGTTTATTTCATTTTGATAGATTTGTAAATGATATCTTGTGACCAGTTTAATTTTTCTTATCTTGTATTTTATTATTTAAAATTATTTTTTAACTGACTGATCGACCTATATTTGTGCAGAAAAGTGAAATGAAAAATAACTTCTATTCTGGGACCTAGTCCTCTAAGAAGAAAAGCAATGAACATATAAACAAGGTATATATATTTTTGTACTACTGATATAAAATTCTAATAATCATTATTTTTTATTGTAAACACAAATATAAGCATTTAAAAATCAATTTAAGTTTTCACTTATTTATTTGAAATTATTACTATAGAAAATCACCCATTTAGATTATAATAGCCCTTTCTCTAAATAGTTCCCTTGTATAAAGTAAATAAACCTATATTACTGCGATATAGGTTCTATTTCTAATATTCTGATTGCTTTTATATATTAATTTCCTGTTTAATCAGAAGATTGGGATGGGTATAATAACATAGCTGATGTTGACGGAAGTTAGGAAAGAGGCATTATGTATAGAAATAGAAATTCCAAAATAACGAGGGACGAACAAGAAAGGGTCTTTCAAAAGAAGCAGATGGAGAATAAACATTTATCGTTTTCAAGCAGTGAATAGAGGAACGCAAGGTAAGGAAGGAGTTTAGTAGTATTTGAAGGCTAATTATTTTGAAATGGTATAGTAAAGAACCATGACATATGATGAAATAGTGAAAACACGATTATTTCATTTCTTTTTAAAATTAAGTAATTTGAGGTGAATTTAAACACATTGATATAGAAATAATATCATAAAATAAAAAAGTTCTATTTATTCACGTCAGTATTTTTTTTTATATAGGAACTACTCGTTGAAAAATAATACCTCAAATGAAAGCGGACGCTACACAATAGGTTAGGTCAGGGAGCAGTGTTAGGTTACCACACACTTCTGAGGTCCCGGTATATCTTGAACAGACAGCGATATTAGTATTTCGATCATATTATAGTATATACTTCAGTATATTACTGCTGCTAACATTTTGTTTTAAATGTTGACAGTAGTAATTTAAGCCCTACCTCACAAATGAAGTAACGGAAAAAAAATCTTTAATAAATTATCATATATATAAATAAATATGTTATATTGTATCGATAACATCTTCTCCTTTAGAAATGTTTTTGGAGTTCTATCAATGGGTAGATTCTCCACATGTTTGTATCATGTCATAATATCACTTACAGCAGATTTACTTAAAGTGTAATTTATGTATACAGTTGTAAATAACAATAAATAAATTATTAAAAATATATATATTTTAATATGCCTCTACATTTATAGATACGCTTAATGTATAGTTCTAATTATTTTATCTTTGGACGATTATCCTGTTTTATCTTTTCTTTTTCAATGCCAGAAATCTATCAGAGTAAAGAGTATATGTTATTCAAGTATAATATTTATTTATTAGAACTGTTTAATATATTTCTTTATTCACTCATTTATTAATGAAGATTAATTTAATGAAATATCTTCATATTATTTTATAATAACGGTTGCTTTTATTTAGACTTACTATGGAAGAAAATATTAAAAAAAAAAACGCAGAGTGAGTGAGATGTAACCCTAAACTTCGGAAAGTCTGGACTAACATATAAAAATAGATAACCCACATTTATTTGATTGGTGTGCATCTGTCACCTATGAGCGAATAGCCTCAGATGAACTCAGGGTTCTATTTTTGAAGTGTCACCAGCCTGGCCCATCTCCTTCCATTCAGCCTCACTGACCTGTTTAATCCCACACTTTTACGGCATGTTTTGTTAATTAAAAATATTTAATGGTAATATTTATGCTAGTAACGATTGACAGAGACAATAACTTGTAAACGTTGCATTAAAATTCTTTAAATATAATAAAATATTAATCGTTATTTTGGGTCATTCAGGTCATTCAGTGCCCTGTGTCAACGTCAATGAACAGTTCGAGCAGAATTTGTTTGGCTGCATTATGGATTAAACTAATTAAATACTTGAAGACAGATATAATACATTGTATTAATAAAATAATAATTGTGAAAAAAATTGAGTTATTGGCACAAACTGTCAAATATCATAGCACAACAATAAACATGAATATATACAGAAATAAATGCACCCGTTGCAAATTAACAATATGGAATCAAACCATACATAAACACTTTTTATTTAAATATTAGTGGAAGATTAATTTTTTGAGAGATGGAAAAATAAATGGTGTTTAAATTAGGCCATGGAGAAGGCTTGACAAATATATTTGTGGAATTCAAAATAGTAAAAGAATGTTTATAAGAAAGTTTTTTTTTTTGTGAGGGGATATAATGGCTGGAGGAGACGGTCCATTAAAGAGTTGGGTGGAAAAACAAAAAGATGAGAAGGTCAAGAATGTTGGATAATTTTATGGGTCAAAGGGATTTTAATTAAAATCC
>NW_027106050.1:126972-144919 GCF_000696795.3 Halyomorpha halys | reverse complement strand
AGAGAGAGAGAGAGAGAGAGAGAGATGTTTTATATGAGAACGCCTCATATAAAGCATGAATATTTTTGAGTTTGAAAAAGATAGTAACTGAAATTTTTTTTACAATGTTACAGTATTTCTTAATTCCAAAATTTAACATGAAACTGGAGACACTTGGTATAATTAAATAACAACATTATGTCTTTAAAAATACAAATTTAATAAAAATTATTAGAAATTTTATTAGACATTTTTTAGATATTTATTAGGTTTGAAAGTAGCCACTTTTTCTGCATAGGTAAGGGAGTGTTCAAGAATTGAATCTTGTGGAAAAGGGTTTGTTGGGTCAGATGAGTTACTTTGATATGGTTGGGTTTGTCTAGACTGGGTCTCCCATCTTTGTGGCCGTCCGATGAAGCCATAAAATTCACTTCAATATAAATGGGATGAGGATGTTTTACAATCCGCTCATATAAAATTTAAAAAAAAAGTTTATACATACCAATTCTAAAAGAACACATTTTCAGAAAATAATAGTTCAGAACATTCGGTCAAAACTATATCTGAAATGTTTTCAGAACTTTTTTTTTTTTTTTTTTTATTATACTTAAAGCAATCCGTTAATGCAAATGTAATTCTAACTTCTCAGTATTCAGTAAACGATTAATTGTAGTTTAATTCGGTCAAGTTAATAAAATGCCATAATTTCTCATTTTAACGAATTTTTAACTTAATTCAGGACACTCAGCATTATTCATAGTGATGTAAAATATTTTAACCATTTGTTTAAATTTCAATTTGTGACCCCTAAGAGTTTGAGAATTTCTAAACTATAGTTTTATTTAAACAGCTTAAGTTCGTTGTCCCAAGAAACGATGATCAAATTTTCCATAAAAAAGTTCTTATTTAAAAACTTTTCAACATCAAAGGGTATTCATAAATAATACTGAACAGTTTTACTTATTGGTTGATTTATGATTCCTAAAATGTGTGCAAATATTTATCCAATTTTAAATAGGATTTATTATCCCAAGTGGTCAGAAGACTTTGGGATTAAAGATATATTAAAATTCGGAAAAGGGGGTCTTGAAATAAAAGGGATCAATAGTCTAGAGGGAAAAAATTTCGGAGACGAAAAAGGGAAGAAATAATGTCATTATTGAAGATCCAATCATTGGACGTGCTAGCTAACCTCATTACCTCAATTTATATTCAAATGAAAGATAAATATTATTACATCATGTCCTACGAAACTGTGTTTAAACGTTTATTAGTCAAACATGATCTCCGTAATTAAATTAATTAATTTAAACTCTAGAATCCATTAATATTTCGCGTCCAATGCCATCATCAAGCTACTGATACCTCTTGTTCGTAGCAATCATGAATGTTTTGAATATCAAGTAATAATGTGTGAATGTTTATAGAATTACTCAGAAATTCTGAATTACCGGAGCATTTAGAAAATGACTGATATAAAAGCATTTATTAAGTAAAAATGATAATAGAGATTAAATTCAAATTCAAACACCTGCATTGTATTCCTAGGCCAGGTTGTTTGGAACACTGGCAGCTTTGCCCTAAGGGAAATAATTGAGGTTATGTTCCGTATAAAATTATTAAGTATTTTTCCGTTGGTATGGCAGTTTAGGTCAAGTGTTCACCTTATATATACTCCTACATATACCACTACATGCCAGGGCAAGCAAGCAAAAAGAACCGTCTTAAGGTGGTTTAAACTTGACTGGTAGGTCTAAGATATGATATTTAGGACTGCATCGTAGAAATAACAATATCGTTTATAATAATAATTGTTGCTTAGTATATGTAGTTTCTTACTTTTTCTAACCGTTATTTTCCCGAACAGATCCGTTTGTTTGAGGTAAACATTTTCTTTTAAACTTTTTTGCACGAGACTTACTTAGAGTAAGGGTTTTGTATAAGCAGGTTTTGGTCAGATATGAAACAGTTAAATTTACTGTCAGTTCAGATTTTTGGAATTTACATCTCTGGTACCAGGGCATTGGGAAATGTCTTATTAGTTACTAGTTGTCCACACACAGGAAAATGCAAATTTGTGGTGATTGGATGGATTTATTTTCCGCATTGCTATATGATCTTAGTCATACCTTCGGTCGTCTTAGTCATAGCATCCTATCTTTGCATTCGCTCATTTTCATCTTGCCTCTCAACCACTTCCCTTATATGATTTCATGATCTTGCTAAATTACGATCATCTGTATAAATATGAATTTTCAAATTTAGGTTGGAATGGTACCTCCTACCTGTAATCCAGCGTTTTTTTAATCATACTTACACTAGGAAGAAAGAACCTTGGGATAGAAGCAAATACTAAATATCACCGATTAACATCGATCCTTCTTCCATAAATTATTTAACAAATCATAACTCAAGAATGCTTATGAATTCTAACATCATGTTTCATATTTCACCTCTGACGGATCATGGATACAGTACTTTGTAAGGAATCACTGTTATTAGAACAACGGTTATACAAGGATGTGATTTTTCAACCTCGCTGGATTTTTTCCCAATTAAGGGTGCCCAACATTATTAGGCTGGGCGGACCCCCAAAGGGCTCCAGAACGCACAGGGTTAACTCATGGCAACTATGTAAAAGAAAACAATTATCTGCTACAGCCGGATTTGGACCAGGTACTTGGAGTTAGTAGCATAGTGCTTTACAACAGTGCCACCTCGGTCCCAAAAAATAAATAATCGTTCTTAATCTTTAAAGTTAGGCTGAACGATAGTGAAAAAGAGTAACAATTGTACACACCCTATAGTGTTCTACGATATTTATTACATATTTAGTTTAAAGCAATAAGTATAATTGGAAAGAGTGTACAGTGACTACTGAAAAAAATATAAGCCCCTGATTGAGTAAAGTCCCAAGAGTTTTGGACTGTTCCGGGACAGGTAACCCGACCGTGAAACAACCTGGCTGGCCTGTTAATCTATTATGGATCCTGATAGACCTGTTAGTTCCGAGCTCATCACGTCCTGCTTCATATTTAAATACGGCTAAATTCTGCTGTTTGTGGTTTAGCCGAGCTCCTGGGGTTCTCTATTTAATCCCGTCAATTTATACCCACACATAACTGAACCATATTAGCTGGTTTTAACTTCATTAATCTCTGAAATATTTTAAAAGGTTTTAATTAGAAACATGAGTTCATTTTTCTAAACTTAATGTGCAGTCAGGCTGCTTGGGTTTATACTACAAAGCTAATTAGTAACCCCATTGTCGTTGTAGAAGACTAAAGGCTTAATGAGCTTGAAACATGATTAAGATAGAATAACTTTGATAATTAATAATTTAAGTTAAAATACATTTAAAAAAAACTTATATTTTTTTCTTCTTTTATTATCGAAAATTAGTTTATTTAGTTAATAAATCGATAATTAGAGAGGAAAGAATGGTATGAGGAGATGGTCGGGGGAGGAGGAATGGAGGTCGGGAAAAATACACTAATAAACAAAATTATTTCTTTTGTGCCGATGTTTCTACCTGAATTCCAGACCTTAATAAAGGCTGAAAAAACAAAATACGATACAACAATCATAACTCAGAGAAACATAAATAAGAAATAATAAACAAACACACTTCGAAATATACATAATAATAAATTAAATAGATAATAGTTGATTTATAATAATAGGAGATAAAATATAATATCATTAAAAAACAAAAACAGTATTGTCTCGCTTTAAGAACTGTATTGTCTCTCTTTAAAAACAGCTTTTTTAGTATAAAAGTAAAATTGGGAAAAGCTTCATTTACATCCTATTATTTATATATATGCTATGTGTATCATTATCCTTTAATAACTATAGTATTAAGTATATGTAAAACTTATTAGGCTGGTGAAAATGCCTCTGTAAAATAGCAGAGGTGTAGTACAGGTTCAGGAGGAAGTTTCTAAAGACTTCGGCACCCAAAAAGGAGTCAAACAGGGGGATCCATTATCCCCACTTTTATTTAACATACGCTTGAGAGGATTATGAGGGCAGCCAAAATAAAGGACAAAGGATGTGAATATAACAATATGACTCAATGCCTGGCATATGCCAACGATGTTGTCATTACAGCAAAGAGTCAAGATTGGCTCTTAAAGACAGTTGCGGAATGCGAAGAGGCAGTTAGGAAGGCTTATAAAGAACGAAAGAAAATCCAAGTATATAATATCAACGAGGAAAGGGACGGCAAGTGGATGTCTTTTATAAGGTGGAAGTAGTTTTGAAAGTGTGGATCAGTTTAAATATCTTTGTATAATTTTAACCAATGACAACAAGATTGGTTATTCACAATTACGCCGGTTTTTTCCCTCTAATTGCAGCTTTATAAATGTAATTTGGTCGAAATGACCTGTAGGCCTACAGAGGATCCAAATGACCATAGTTGTGTTAACGTTAGCGCCTGTTTTTTTTTGGAAGTAAAGCTGCAGTAGAGTACATTTTGAGGACGTTTTCAACCTACTTACTGCCCTACTAGTATCCTTTCATAATGTTGCTCTTACTACTATAGAACAGATCCGCTTCCTTGGACTCCATTTAGACAACGAAGAAAATTTGAGTAAAATAAGGAAGAGAATCGGGAACGTAAATAAATGCTACTGGTCGCTTCGAAAGGTATTCTCAAACTAACACCCCAAACCCTTAAAATACGGGTATATAAAACAAAAATACATCCCGTCGTCAAGTACAGTAACGAGGCATGGACCCTAACCAAGACCAGGAGAAGTTACTGAGTACATGGGAGAGATAGATTCTGAGAAGAATATCCAACCAAAGCAGAAAGTCACTACCGCATAAAAACCAGAAATTAAGGATCTTTATGGGGAACCTGATATAGTTTATTGCATCAAAAAAGGGATAATAAGATATTAAGAATAGCACAAAAGCCCCCAAAACAAATAATGGAAGGGCGTCTATAAGGAAAAAGGGGGAGAGGTAGGCCTAGACTACGATGGATGGATGTCGAGGAGGAAGACCAGGGCCCTGTATCATAATGATAGCTAATAGTAGTAGTTCATAGTACAGGTGTAGACATTAGTGTGGTAATAATACTAATACTTACTAAATAATTCAAAACATTATCCAAATTATAGTCTCAAAACTTTTATTGTTTTTACACGTCCAACGTTTCAGCCATCTTCAGGGACAATCTGCTTAATTCACTATGAAACATATTATTTAATATTTTTCCAAACACTTCATACAGGCTATTCTGCCCAAGTCAAAACATTTTTATCCAATAAGTCAAATATCCATTAAAATTCACAGTCAAAAATATTTTTCATTTTACCACTATCATACACTTTTATTACAACCTTACTTGTCAACACAAGTAATAAAAGTGTATGATAGTGGTAAAATGAAAAATATTTTTGACTGTGAATTTTAATGGATATTTAACTTATTGGATAAAAATGTTTTGACCTGGGCAGAATAGCCTGTATGAAGTGTTTGGAAAAATATTAAATAATATGTTTCATAGTGAATTAAGCAGATTGTCCCTGAAGATGGCCGAATTGGCCGAAACGTTGGACGTGTAAAAACAATAAAAGTTTTGAGACTATAATTTGGATAATGTTTTGAATTATTTAGTAAAAAATTGCCAGTCTCAAGAAAGAATTTTTATGATTATAAACTAATACTTACTTTTTTTCATGATAGGGATGACTATTAGTGATATTACAGGAATTAAAAAATACTGAAGTACAAGTTACTATTGTAGAAGTATGTGTAATTAAATTAAAATAAATCTACAAGACTAATAGTATTAGTTTGGTATTTTATTATGAAACAGGGGCCTGGTGTCACGGGGTGTGAGACTTCGGAGTAGAGCAGCAAGGGACCGTGATGAATAGAGGAAAATCTTTTAGGAAACCAAGGTCCTTCAAGGGCTATAGCGCCAGGAGAAAAAAAAAAAAGTATATATGGGAGTGGGTACATCATTGGTGAGGCAATTAACTACAAACTCTAAGGACTAATTGTTATATCTTTTAAAGTAGCCGTGAGTCAACCCTGTGGCTTCACGAGCCCTTTAAGGTCGCTCACTTCACCTCATGAAATGGCACTTCACCTCAATTAATGGATAAAAATCTGCCGGTCGAGCTAAATTCTGACCGAATCACCTCCTTGCTCAACAGTTGGTCTAGTAACAATACTTCCTTATAAAGTACTGTACTCCTGAGCCTTCTTTTTTTTTTTTTAGTATTAAGTATATATTTTGTGATAAAATTTAATTTAATTTATATTTATAAATTGCATCTTATTAAATCTTAGCTATTTTAATGTGAGTTGAAAATTGAAATAAATAATTTCAGCTCATTTGCAATTCATGAATTAAAAAATGATAATTAACGAACAATAACCTTTGATTGCTTTGTCACATGATTAGCAGTAGTGACTCAATCAAAGTCCTGTCGAGTGTGCAGTCGATTTGATTTGACCTCAATTTCTTGTAATTATCGGGTTGACTGACATGGCCACTCCAACCATCAGTGCTTCGGGCTCAATTTTCACAAAATCAACGGTTCATTGGGTATTTCCGTAACCACATAAACCAACTCAGGCCTGTCAAGCTTATTCCCGATCATCATATCATAATATTCATATTAAATATCTATCTTAGTTACATTACTACATTATTTTGAGATCTTCTAATTCAAAAAAAAAAAAAAAAAATTCTTTTTCTTCTTGGTATCACATTTTCTAAGTTTATTCCTGATAAATTGTTATTGATAAATATAAAATAAAATTGATTTAAAAATGAATGTCGTCTGGAACATGTATTTTTATCAGGTATATAATATTTTGGCGGAACTTAGAGGTGTGCTAGAAGAGAGGCATGAACACTTAACTGGATTTGACATTTATAACCCCCAAGGAGATCAGGCACAATGCATCAGGTATTCATACTTGTGCCGGTTTTTTCACACAAATTCCAGCTTTATAAATGTAATTTGATCGAAATGACCTGTAGAACTACAGAGGATCCAAATGATCCTTTCATAATGCTGCTCTTAGTACTGTCGAACAGATCCGCTTCCTTGGACACTTCCTTAGACAAACGACTAACCTAGAATCCTCACACAAGACTGACAAGACTGAAAACTGCACTTAGATTCCGACAATTACAGCACTTACTAGACAAACGGTCTAAACTTCCAATCCATTAAAAAAAACTACATGACCATAATAAGGCCAATCTGGACCTAGCCAATCCACTAAATTTTGATATTCTTCTCGTATCCAATCCTAATCCAAAATCCCTCGTAAAATCCTTAATGATCCTTACTTTGTCACAAATAAAATTATCCATAAATACCTTAATGTTTTATATGTAACCGATCTAGCCCAACCAGATATCAATCCTTCCATTATAAACTCTCTAACCATCCAAACCCAATAGTTTCTAACCTAGATACCTCTTCCCTTCCATAAAATCCTCCGAGCCGCCAGCGAAGAAGATGGCCTCGAAACCTTCTTTGTAGTTTCTCTACATGCTTGTTATGATCCAAAATAAAATTTACTAGATGTATTTTAATGTAAATATCGTTAAATAAAAAATAAGAATTTTTTCCAAAATTGAATTAGAACATTTTTATAAAACATTAAATTTTGAATATATAAAATTCATTTTTCAAATTTCAGCCATGGTGTTTTATATTCTGGGCCACGAGGTGGTTACAGGGTTAGTGTATGTACTAACAAAACTTTCAAAAAAACATAAGGCTTATCCTGGCTATAAGGAATTAATCGTATGTTAATCAATTAATTCTTTAAGTTTTCAATTAAGATATTCTGCACAGTTCATAATAATATTTATTTTTTATTTGAATATAAATCCAGGTGATGTGATTAGCTGACACTTTGATTAATTGACTCTATGTCAATTAATTTCTTTTACTATAATTTAAACATTTCTTTTGTTGTGTTGTTTAGGTGTTCCCCGAGTTATTGTCTCCCAAGTTTTTTATAAATTAAAAATTTCGTTTAATATTATTATTTGCATAATTATAAAGGTTTAACATTTGAAGAACTCCCCTTAAAAACGATTTTTCTTTTTCTCTTGATATTTTTCTTAAATTCACTTTCTTTTTTTTTTTCATTAGTCAATTATATATATTGTTGAATCCATAAATGTCATTGTTTTTGTTATTAACTTTACTTTCGTCTTTTATTAAGAATTATTATTTAAATATATTTATTTTATCTTAATTTTTTCTTATTTATAACATTGCACTTAGAAATGTCTTTTTTATGAGACTTTAACGTTCACTAAGGGCTAAGGACTGGTCCATTACTAGCAAGCGCTAAAAAAAATCATCCTTATGATTATTTTCACTTAAAGCTTTGATTTTTTATAAGAACATAAATAACACGTTTTAATAAAATATAGTAAATGAAACGTTTGTTTATACACAGATTTCCTTTTATTGGAAACAACATAATATAACAGTAAAGCTATAAATTATCGCTAACAGCGCCTAGATGACAACCTTTCTCCGAGACGAAAACTATTTATAACAGAAAATAACTAGCCCGGCAATTCTTCAGCAGCCACCAGTCCAGATTTATATCCCGAGAATAAACTACAAACACTCCCTGTCACGGCCACGGTGTATTTCTGGAACTCGGGCGAGCGGCATATTCAAGATCTGGAAAAAATTGGGATTACCCAGGAATCTGGTGAGGAATTTGAGCGGTTGAAGTGGAAATTCGTTCATCAAAAACCCCAGAATAAGGAATGATCAAAGTCGAACATCGTTTTACAGTGCATGTGCATAACATATTTAGGGAAGTGAATAAACACTCGCTGATTCTAATCTAAGAATTTGAGAGCTGTAATCTAATTTACTTATAACTGCATAAGTTTGTTAAAGAAGATGGCCTCGAGACTTTCTAACGTAAAAATGTTATTAGAGTGGGGGGTAGTTTCTCTACATACTCGTATCATACCATTATGATCTTACTTCAAAATTACTGGATGTATTATGTATAGTTGTAAATATCAATAAAAAAAAAAAATAATAAAATAAAAAAAAATCTGTTAAATAATTCTAAAAATTGTGTCGAGATTGTGATCCGGTTGTAGGCTTTCAATAAGTAGATTTTTCACAGTTTTCTTTTTCAGGCACCGCTTAAGGATCGGAAGCGACACCATCTTCCTGGTATCCAGTAACCAGCGATCAAGTCGTTCAATGGTTGTTTGCATTTTCATCTGAGAGAGGTAACAAGAAATCCTAATATCAGAACTCCTTAGTATAAATTCGTTAAAAGAATAACTAAAAATAATTTTAAGCTCTACATAACAGCTTGTTTATTTTTAATCCTAGAAGTGGATATAGTATTTTATATTATATAGTAATATTCTTCTCAGAAAACACATTTGTGAACGAAAGATGAATCATAAAATGAGAAGATTTGAAGTAATAAAGTCTAAAAATAACAATTTTTATTCAGCACATTGGCTGGAGTAGTTATAACTTTCTTTCAATCGAAAAGCAAACCGTGATAAATATATTTTTCTTTTTTTTTTGTTTCAATTTATTATTTATCTAAAAATGATAATTTGCCAAAAAACCAATAAATAAAGACTAGGAAATCATAGGCTTATTATCAAAACCTTTAAAGACCAAATTTTCTAATTTGGTTTTGTTTGATTCAGAACAAATAGTTTTCAGGGTGCATATCTTCTGGCAGATACATTTTGCTATGGTTACGGAAAATATTTAAGTTATGACATGCGATTTCACTAGGAGATATAAGAGTTGAGAAATAATTAATATTAAACAAATGAAATATTTCTCTATCAAATTTCTTTTCTAACTTAAAGTAAGTTTTAACCAAATCAGTCAGTTCGTTGAAGAAATCATTTTATTTTTTTCTAAGATTTTGAGAAAGTGATTAAGACTCTATATTATTTCTCTACCTGTATAAATGGCCGTAGGAAATTTTATTTGGCTAACATCTCAAGCATGCTGGATGCTAAAGAAAAATTTGACGAGGATTATTGCTGGGTGAACGGTAAATTTGAACTCCTTCCCCAAAAAGAAATTGGCACTGGAATTTTAAAGAAATTTCTTGGACGGCAGACCGACAGATTCTTTTTCATTTTTTGGATTCTACGTATCTTAAAAACAACATATAAACATTTTTAGGGTGTCTTAATTATTCTATCCATGTATGAATAATTATTCTATTCAAATCATTGTCATAAATAATTAACAAAAAAAGGCAATACTTTACGCTATAAAGTATAATGATCTGTTAATTCTAACCTTTACTTTATACGAATCAGAATAATGAATTGGGAAAGTCAAAGTGTTTCGGAAAAGACTAAGAGCTCATAAAGAGGAACTAATAGAAACAAAAGTAAGAAGGAAAAAAGGACGTTTGGAAAGTTGATTGGGAAAGTTAAGTGAGTTCCCTAAGCAGCCCTAAGTCCTGGAGGAACTTCGGACTTCCCCTAGAGAACAAGAGAAGCTCCTTAGGCTGGAGAAAATTTTATTGCCTCAGGGATTGAATGCGAACTGTTACTTAGTTAAAATATGAATGAAAATATTGAATAATGCTGGTCCCGCTAGATTTAGTCAACACATACTCTCCAGGAAATGACTTCAATGCATGCCTCAACACAAATGTAATAGAAATTTGTATTGAATGAAATTACGTAAGCCTAAAAACTCACTGCAAAACCAAAAAGAAAGTAGTGTTTCTTGAACAATGGTTGTGCAATGGAGTAATCTGTCCAGGATCTCATTCAATGACTAGATCTTTCCTATAATCATTGATGTGTCATGCGCCCACTTTATGTAGGCTGGTTGTGGCTATCTAACTGTTCAGTGTGACGCCTCACTTGGACTACATGAGAAGTAGAGTCCCTTGCTCTTAATGGACTCGATCTGCATCTATGGCACATTTTGATGCCCCCGATACCCAGAAACATTGACCATTTATGTGGTGGTGGTGGATATCTTGAAATACGCGTCCTCTGGGTGAAGTCAGATATCTCTCGCAAAGAAGAGCACTTTGTCTTTGGATGGAAAAGGTCTAGAAAAGGATCCCCTATGCCTAAGTTGTCGGATTCCTGAGACCACCGACCACCATTTGCACCGTATAGTATAAGAGCTCAAGAGGAGAAAAAAGGAAGTTATCTCACCCCAATTTTTGATTACTTTAATGAAAACTATGTACAATTAATAGTCATAATTGATGAGTCTGCCAAGTATAGGTAGGGGGAATAAAAATTGGCGGGTGTTTCAAAAGGTTAAAAATAATTAATTTTTCATTCGGGGCTCTATATCTCAGAAAATAGGAACATCACAAGAAAACCTAAGAGAACGTCATTTAAAGAAGAGGAAATTTGCTAAAATATGATCCCTAATAAAGTTATTTACGTTAAATAGTTTTCGAGATATAGCTTTTTAAAAAGCAACATTTCATAAAAAATGTTGTATGCGATGTATTGAAAGATCAGTAGTTAGTGAATTTATTTTGAAAAATCTATATCTCAAAAACCATTTGACGTACAGATGTCTACTAGCACTCACATTAAACCTAGTTTAATGAGCTATAAAGTAGTTTATGATGTTTATCTTTGTAGGAGTAATAGTTTACATGAAATTTGCCAAAATAAATAGATTTATAGTTGTTCGGACATATTTTCAAATCCCAAATTTCTATTCATACACAAATATCCTAAAAACTACTATCCCCATGAAGATAAGTGTCATAAACTACCTTATAGCATGTTAAATTTCCTTTATTTTGAATGTTGGCATAGATATATGTGTTTTATGGATCTAGAGATATAGTTTTTCAAAAATCCAACATTTTATACGAACAACTAGAAATTAACATTTTGTGAGTATATTTAGTCAAATATCATAAAAAACACTACTCCTACAAAGATAAATATAATCAACTATTTTGTAGTAAATTTAACTAGCTTTAATTTGAGCGTTGGCAGATATCAGTGCGTCCAATGGTTTCTGAAATAAAGTTTTTCCTTTAAATATTTTGCCCGAACAACTATAAAAAAATTATTTTAGCAAATATAATGAGAACTACTATTCCTACGAAGGTAAAGGTCATAAACTTCTTTATAGTCCATTGAACTAGTTTTAATTTGAGTGCTAATAGACATCTGTACGTCACATAGTTCCTGAGATATAGATTTCTCAAAATAAATTAACTAACCACTAATCTTACAGTAGATTTTAAAGAAAATTTTGCTTTTTAAAAAGCTATATCTCGAGAACTATTGGACGTAAATAGATCATTTAGGGCTTTTATTTCAGAAAATTTACTCTTATTTAAATAATGTTATCTTAGATTTTCTTGTGTTATTGTTAATTTTTAAAAATCAATGTATTTTTAGGGTTTTGAAACAGACGCCATTTTTTAATCCCCCCACCTATACTTGGCTGTCTCATCAATTTTGACTAGTAATTATACCATAGTTTTTATTCAAGTAATCAAAAAATGGGGTGAGATAACTGCCTTTTTTTTCTTCCCGGCTCTTGGGCTAGCTGTACGGTACAGCTACCCACTGCTGCAAACATCCGTATTGCATGATTGGCAGGGTAGAGTGATAAAGAAAAATAATTAGACGATTCTATTTAATGGTTCACTAAGCCTGTAATTAATATACGCAATGAAACTGAACAAAACAATGACATTTTTAACCGTAAATTAGTTTGGCATAATGCGCTTTATTATTAATGCTTGGCTCTTTCGACTTTGTGGAAGATTTAATGCGCCCTTTAGCACTGAATCCCTTACTTTTACTTAATTAGTACTAATTAATAAGTTTCCTTAAAATTAATTTATGAGTTACCTTATTTCCTAACTGCAACTGAATTAATTCAACTAATACTTATTATGCAATGTTAACTATAATATTCTGAAAAAATGTAAATATTAACTGCTTCCACGATTATAATTGGATGCGAACTTATTTGTTCATGTTCAAACGGACCTAGCCTAATATAAACATGAATATTTATTGTCATATATGTTTTTATTATTCAATCTAATTGAAACTTTATTAAATGGATCTGTTATTTTTTTTTTGCCCTAAGACCTTCACTGAGATTCTGGAAAGGAGCCAATGGAATTAGATGAGTTCATTAAACATATTTGTTGTAAGAAGTCGATAATAATTCTAGAACCGAATATTTGAAATCCATTCTTTTTTCATTTTCATTTTCATTAACCCATTCTCATTTGAAAAATTATTCAAATATTCGTTTTAGATAGTTTTACTTCTTATGTATTTAGTCTTAGTTAATTTTAAATCAAAACCAAAAGATTTTATTCATACAGATTGAAGAAATTTCTATTAGGTTTTGAAACAACAATTTAAAAATCGGTCAACAGGAGCTATTAATTAAATACCTTCAACTGATCAGACTTACACATGTAATAACTAATTAATATTTAAAAATCATAAGAGGAAAATAATTTTAATCAGAATTGATTGGACAAAAATAGTTTGACAAATCATGTACAAAACAGTTTAAAGTTTTTATATTAAATTTTTAATTCTATCTTCGATGAAATACTATAAAATTAATGATAAATGATAAATAAATACAACACAATGCATTATTCTAATTAAAAATTTATTTGTACTCGACACAGGGAAAATCCTGATTGTTGATCATATCCATTTTTTCTGTACTATATCAAAAGTATAATAATTAATAAGATAAAATAGATTTAAGATACACGAAATTATTTCATTCCATTAAATTTATTAAAGTTTTACTTAATCTAAGAACAGATATATGTTTTGTATTTTATTTTTATTTTTATTTTTTTCAATATATGATTATTTGCTTGAATATTGGCACATCTCACAAAAAAAAAAAAAAAAAATTTAATGGGACCTATACTAAAGGTATTATCGTAGACTGTGGTTTCTTTTTCGACTGGTGTTCTATAGACTGCCTTAATATAAATCTAATAAGTTATGGTACCATCTATAGAATAGTTTAAGTACAAATAAAAAATAAAGTTTTTGCAAGATTTGCCACTATTAAAAGCAACGAAGATTTGCTCGAATTTAAACTGTAATAATTTCAACTTATATTTTAAAATATCTTAAGGAGAACTCCAGATGGGAACATTAAACAGCTAAAAATGAGTAATAATCACTTTATAGCGAATTAACTAATTTCAGACTAGAAAAAGATAATTTTATTTAACATTGATAGAAAAGTTTTAGTTATAACACAATGCTTTGAGTGACATGTTTGTTTCCTTAAAAAATATGAAATCGTAAAACAAAAAAAGTAGATTAGAACATAATAGTTTATATAAATTACTACAGAGGAAGTATTGTACATAAAGTTTTTATTTTTTATAAAAGGAAGATTGTCCGGTTTCTGTCAAAGAAAAATCTCAAATAGTAATTAAACTATATAATGTGAGCCAACGTTTCGTCCCACGTTGCAGGGCTAAAAAAGGCACAAACAGGCTTCAACAGGGCTAAAAAAGATACAAACACTAAAATAAGAGAACAAAGCAAAGAAATAGATATTATGAAATAAAAGTAAACTAAAGTATGTTTAATTATGATTCATAATATGTGAAAATGTGTATAAAAATGAAATTAAGTAAATTAAAGAAAATAAAAATTAGATGTAAAGTGAAAGGTATAAAAAAAAAGAATTAAAAAAGACAGTCAATTAATGAGAATGGAAATAATAACAAATAAAATAGTAGATAAAAAATAAATATAAAAATACAGTACATACTAAAAGATGAAAAACGAGGAAAATAATAATAAAGTGTTTTTATTTTTTGTTTCTAAATTTCATTTTTGATGAAAAATTATGTATAATTTATGATAAATGATAAATAAATGTAATTTAATTTAGTAAACTAACTAAAGAGGGTGCGGGTAGCCGCAGGGTAAGGCCCATGGCTACTAACTCCAATGACCCGAGTTCGAATCCGGTTGGGCTGAAAATTGTTTTCTGTTCTGAGCCCTCCTGGGGTTCACCCAGCCTCCTGAATTGGGTACCCTTAATGGGATAAAAATCTGGCGGTCGAGCGTGATTCTGACCAAATCACCTCTTTGCACAACCGTTGGTCTAGTAACAGTAATCCCTTACAAAGTACTGAACCCCTGACCCTTCATGGGTTGTGGCGGTACAGATTTAATTTAATTTAAATTTAAACTAATTAAAACTCTATAAAAATTCTATTGTAAAAAAATGGTTTTGCATTATCACACACGACACATGTCAGTCAAATAGTCTATTGTAGCTTACGAATATTCATCTATTAATAGGAAGTGTCGGATATGCTTTACCTACCTACTTCTTTTAAACGTTCTACACAATATTTGTGTAACACACATTGTGTATTGTGGATTTCCGATCAGTGTAAGAGTAAATTATAGATACGAAAGGACTGTTTATTTTTTACTTCAAAGCAAAAATCTCTATTTTTATTAAATTATCACACAGCGCCTCCATTCAATCGAGTCTTCGAGTGTCTCATTTTTTTAAATTCAAAAATAAGGAAAGTACATTTTACTCATGTATTTTAATTTTTCACAACGAAACTTTAAAAAACATTCTTAATAAACTTTACATTTTAAAACCTCCCCCAAAAAAAAGTTTATTTAAAGTCATTGGAAAATAGAAGATACTACAATTAATTTCTGATAAATCGACCAAGTTAGTTCGATTTTATCACAACAGGAACCTGAAAACTGAAAGTAAATAGAAAATAGTACAGTAAGAGAACAATAGACAGAAAATATTAAAACCTAAGATTTGAAAGGAAAGTTTACAGGAAATAAAACAATGCAGAAAGTGACATGTTTGTTGCAATAGAGATAAAAATAAAAACTTTTTTTTTTAACAAAGACCAATTGAGTTGATTGGCTGACAGAATTTTTAATGGTAAAGATAAAAAGTTGCGTTAACTTTTCTCTTGGATGAGACGAAGTTGGTCGAGGCCTGAATTTTTTCATTTTTTCAGTTTCTAGCATGATGGGAATTAAAAACGAGTAATTTTGTGTTTAGATTTACAATTTATTTTTATTACTGGAAATAGGAGGAGTTTAAATAAAATATTTCCTAATAAAAATTTAAAAAATCTAATCAATAATGGGCAGTGTATGATAAAATAATAAATCAAAAATTAATAAATGACATTAATTTCCTTTAAAATTGCCTCTGAAACTTTTTGAATATTCTTTTCATCTTAAACATCAACTTACTATCGCTTCTTTTTTATATGCTATGTATCTGGTTGATACTCGTGTACTCTAGGGTTGAACAAGGTTTCAGAAACTTAAATAATAATAAATAAATAATTAATGCAATATAGTTTAACCGATATTTAAAGGAAAATTATGATGATGAAGGAAATGATGATTGGCATCAAACATGACAAGGCCAGGACAAGGAGTCTAAACAATCCTTCCATCCTAAAAAAAATTAATGAATTAACCGATTGCGTCATCACTTGTCCAAAATCAATATTTAACTAAAACACCCACATTGTTTTTTGTCCAGCCCACATTAAACATCCTTTTTTTTCTGCCAAAGAAAATTTTAAGAGATCTTTTATTTACTTATTTAAGTGTTTCGACCACTAGGGCCATTTAAACTGGATTTACAAAGTTAGTAGATTACAATTAAAATGTACACAAAGTTACAATTACAAAGAGAGAAAGTTACAAATTTACAATTACAATTACTATTTACATTTTACAAAGTTACAATAAGAATTGACGTAGTTAGTAAATTACTATATTAAATTATACATCCACTTATACATGTTGGAATTAGAGCTAGACCGTATGGGATCATAGATATTTGATTTTTAAAATGTTTTGTTATTGTTGTGGGATTTTCTCTCAACATTTCCTGTAAATCTGAGGAAAATCGATGTGATTCGTGATCAATAAATTCAGTGAGAATAAAAAAAGAAAAAGATCTTTTGATTCTCCAATCTAATGATAAATGAAATATTTCTACAAAGTTTAACTTTTTTATTTTTTTGTGAATCATTTCAGGTACTTTATGTTCAGTCTGTTGTTATTTTAGTTAGAAATAGCAATGTAACTAACATTTTTATACTAATCAGTATAAGGAATAATGGTCAAAATATTATTATCGCGTAATATAACCAGTTTAAACCCATTTTTAGTGAAAAACAGAGAGAATTAATTCCTTTATATTAAAGTGATGTACTGAAATACAAAAATAACTTTAAAATAGTTAATGTATTGTTATTAAAAGTATATAAAATTGTTCGTTGCTAAGTCTTATGTTCCGTTATATTCAAGGAACGAATTCAATATGGAAAAATTAAATTTTAATTCCGAAAACAAATTTAACTATTTTAGTTGTGCGTTTTTACTCTTTCTTTTTTCCAGACCAATATTGTTATTGCAAAATTAATACATATAAATCTGCAAATTGATTTTATAAAAACATATATTATTCAACAGTTGTTATACTTAATGACATGTATAAGTTGTCAACATATGTTAAGTTGTCGTGACAACGACACGTGCGCGAGCAAGGGGAACAATTTTATTGCTTTAGGCTTATTATTAAGATTCATATCAATGAAGACAATTAATAATTTTAAGAAATAACAACATCATCCAACATTCATAGTTATAACTCTTACTGACACAACTTGTTTATGTGAAATTTTCAGATGTAAAATAAACAAGGAATAGTTCCAATTAATCCAAACATTGTTCACAAGCTCTTGAGATAGACAATGTGTAAACCTCGAACGCTTGTTACAGCAGAGAGAAATACAAATATATGTATATGAAGGTTATCCTGCAATTCAGGTCCTAAAATCAATTGGTCACACATTCAAAACAATTAAAAAATATGTTAACGATATTATTTTAATTTTTATGAATTCCTTCAAAACTAGACTCTAA
>NW_027106050.1:123366-126922 GCF_000696795.3 Halyomorpha halys | reverse complement strand
GACTAGTAATTATACATAGTTTTCATTAAAGTAATCAAAAATTGGGGTGAGATAACTGACTTTTTTCTCCTCTTGGGCTCTTGTACTATATATATATATATATATATATATATATATACAAATGCCTGTGACAAATTTGACAAAGTTTTATATAATGTTATATAATATATAACTAATAGTTATAAATATTAATTTTAATTTTGTTAAATATCCTAAAGACATATCACTCCGCTGTCTGGAATTCTTTGTTACATTAAACATTTGCGGATCGTTAACTTAACGTTTTTATATTTGTAGGTCTCGTGGCCATCTTCTAAGGCGCCTGGAAGAAATGTCAGGGATGGAAAATGGAGCAAGGTTAGAGGGTTTGGGTGGTCAGGAATTTTAAAATGGAAAGAATGATATCTGGTTCGGGCTAGATTGATTACATATGAAACATTAAGGTCTTTATGTATGATTTTATTAGTGAAAAAGTATGAAGCGTTGAAGATTTAACGAAGGATTTTGGATTTTATGGATTGGTCACAAGAGGAATTTGAAGGTTTGGTGGAGCCCCAAAGCATGTAGATCAGTCTTTTTCTAATAGATACATAGATATATAATTTAGACCGTTTGTCTAGTAAGTACTGTATTCGACTTGCTGTTTCTTGTTTTGTCAGTCTTGTGTGAGGATTCCTGGTCAGCCGTTAGTGGATCAATGGGACAGTGGTAAGAGCAACATTATTAACTTATACTGTAGTGCAGTCGGTAGGTTTACGACGAAGGGTAAAGGTGATTTGATGGGATTTATTTTAATCCTTTAATTACAACAACATTCTTCGAGGGCTGTGATATGGGATTGGTGTGTTTGGGATACAATTAAAGGGTTATTATTAACTGCGAGCACACATGTGCAGAAAATTTTTAAAAAAACAAAAAAAAACATTCAGAACAAAATAGTTTTTTTTTTCTAATTTTGTATAAGATCCTGCTATTTGAGTTTCCTTAATCGGCCAAGGAGGCCGATTAATGATGATGAGGCTCTCAATTATGACTGATTATAACGGGAATTTTAAATCCGAAATTCCTGATATGAATATGTCAATCAGATAAAATAAACATCAGATGCGGTGCGCACATCGAACAACTTTCACTTAATAATCTAATTATGTTCCTATGATTAGTGTAGATTGGTAGGAGAGTTTTGAAATTATGGTTTTTGAGTTTCGAAAAAAATAAAAAAAACAAATAAGGTGAAAATTATGAACAAGTAATTTTCTTGTTATGTTGCTATGAAAATTCGTATTTTAGCGTTTCTCGAGTTAGTTATAACAAATATAATTTTTTTCATTTAAAAAAAAATAATTTTTAAAAATGATGACAAAGCAGGAATACACACGAAAGATTGGGCCGCCTCGTCTTTTCCCGTTTGCACCAGATGTATCTATGTTTTATTTTTTCTCCTTTAGTTATAAATAAAATTCTGTAATATTTTGTACTTGTTAATACATTGTTTATTATAGCTAAAAATGAGAAAAAATACTTTCTTTTTTTAAATAAATAAAATTTAACCGCTTTAGGGGAAGATTTTTTTTTTAATTTAGGTATATGAGAGGAAAAAATCTACTCGCTAATAAATAGCGCTAAATTTCTCATTGATTTATCTAGTTTACTTGAAATTGTCAGAGCCCTTTTTTGGGAATATCGAAAAATGAGAAATACGATTCTTAATGAAAATGTTGTTATAACATCCCAGGAATATACCTGCCTTGAATATGTAATTTTAGTTTCTTAGGACTTTTCGTTTCTGAGCTACGTTGTTTACAGACACACAAACAGAGAACATTTTGGAAGACCTGGCCATTTGGACACAGAGGACGTGTATTGCCATCGAATTCGAAAATTTTCCTAACTATGTATTCCATTTATAGTGAAAGTACCTCATTCTATTGGAAATCCCAGAGTAAGTCCGCTGGAGATAAAGCAAAGCCGGTAATAAATTAACAATATCTGCCTATATACAGTTTATGGATCTGTACAATGAGACTATTCTGTATATTATGGACGTAGTCTATAACCAGATACCTTCCTTCTATTATGAACTCTAAATCCATACAAGTCTAGTAGATTCTCACTAAACGATTCCCAATAATTATTCCAAGGGACTAAAGAAAGGAGATTGTCTTGAGACTTTCTTAAGTTGCAGTTTCGAATGGATTGGTATTAGTACAAGAGCCCAAAAGAAGAAAAAAAGGCAGTTATTACACCCCAATTTTTTTTTACTTTAATGAAAACTATGTGTAATTACTAGTCAAAATTGATGAGTCTGCCAAGTGTAGGTTGGGGAATAAAAAATGGCGGTTGTTTCAAAGCAAACAAAAAACTAATTTTTCATTCGGGGCTCTATATCTCAGAAAATAGGAACATCACAAGAAAACCTAAGAGAACATCATTTAAAGAAGAGCAAATTTGCTAAAATATGAGCCCTAATAAAGTTATTTACGTTAAATTGTTTTCGAGATATAACTTTTTAAAAAGCAACATTTCATAAAAATGTATTGGGAATATCCATATGGATGTATTGAAAGATCAGTAGTTAGTGAATTTAGTTTGAAAAATCTATATCTCAAAAACCATTTGACGTACAGATGTCTATTAGCACTCAAATTAAATCTAGTTTAATGAGCTATAAAGTATTTTCTGATGTTTATCTTCGTAGGAGTAATAGTTTGCATGAAATTTGCTAAAATAAATTGATTTATAGTTGTTCGGACAAATTTTCATTTGCCAAATTTATACTCTTATGTAAATATCATAAAACCTACTGCCCCTACGAAGATAAGTGTCTATAAACTATAAACTACTTTATAGAAAGTTAAATTTCCTATATTTTGAGTGCTGGCAGACATATGTACGTCTTATGAATCTAGAGATATATTTTTTCAGAAATCCAACATTTTATACAAACAACGTTAGAAAAAGAGAAAAATGTTAATTTCTAACATTTTGTGAGTTTATTTCGTCAAATTTATACTCTTATGTAAATATCATAAAACCTACTACTCCTACAAAGATAAACATAATTAACTATTTGTGGTAAATTTAACTAGTTTTAATTTGAGCGCCGGCAAACCTCTGTACGTCCAATGGTTTCTGATATGATGTTTTTCATAAATCAAACTTATTGTCCGAATAACTATAAATCAATTTATTTTAGCAAATATCATGAAAACTACTATTCCTACGAAGATAAAGGTTATAAACTTATTTATAGTTCATTAAACTAGCTTTAATTTGAGTACTAATAGACGTCAGTACGTCTCATAGTTCCTGAAATATAGATTTCTCAATATAAATTAGCTAAAATGAAAAATCAACTGTTGCACGTAAATAGCTCTTTTAAGGCTAATATCTCAGAAAATTTACTCTTCTTTAAATAATGTTCTCTTAGATTTTCTAGTGTTTTTGCAGTTTTTAAGATATAGAGTTCCGAATGAAAAATTTATTCCCCCTACCTAAACTTGGCAGACTCATCAATTTTGACTAGTAATTATACATAGTTTTCATTAAAACAATC
>NW_027106050.1:110574-123201 GCF_000696795.3 Halyomorpha halys | reverse complement strand
GTTAGATTGCACATTTAGTTTCTTACGTTTCAGCTATGTCGCAGGAATCTTTTCAATACACAAATAATTTAATGATGAGAAGATAGTTAACCATAGATAATATATATGAGATGGTTGGGGGAGGGGAGGTGTGGTCAGAACATAACACAAATAATTTTTTTTAAAACTTATTTATTAGTACCAACGTTTTGGCCAGAATTTCTAACCTTCATCAGGACTAAGAACAAAAAACAAGATAACAACCAGTAGATAAAGGATAAAAAGAATGAATATAGATAAATAATTCAGTACAATTATTCACTTTAATCTTTCTATATATCCTTTATTCCCTTGTTGCCATATTGTTTTCGTTCTTAGCCCCGATGAAGGCTAGAAATCCTGACCGAAACGTTGACACTGATAAATAAGCTTTTAAAACTTATTTGTGATATACTCTAATCGGACCCCCAACCAGCTTCTACTTATATTTTAATAATTTAATATATGCTGCGTGTTTTTATTGAAGTTTTGGCATATCTTAGATATATTAAATGAATTTTCTGTTAGTTCTGATCTCGACTCTGTTACTTATTCTAATCCTACTGGAATTCTACTTATTGTGGTGAATTATTAAAATAAGTAGTTACTGGAACGGTTGTGAGGTCAAACCAAGGGTAAATATTCTTAATGATAAATACGTAAATTTAATAACTGCAATGCAATTCGAGTTTATTGGTGTGGATGAACGATCCTGAGTTTGTAAGCCTTTTTATGAATAAACCAAAAATATTATAAAAAAATTCTTAATAACTTGACAAAATGGATTAACTTCATATAATTGGTTAAGTTGCAATTCTTTTTTTTTTCTTACCCTTCACTAATAATAAAATTAGTTCATACATATAATACATAAAATTTTATTGGCAAGCTGCAATTAACAACATTGATTTGTCGGTGAAGAATGGAGACAATGGCCGTGGAGCAATTTTCTTGCAGATGATAGCAATCCATACGCATCTACTTACGTGACTACGTGACTTCAGTTTCCACTCAGCTTGAATTTTTAGTCTCTTCAAAACATAGATCATCGTAATACGTTGCACCATTCCAAAAGAAAAAAAATAGTAAGGATATTTTCATAACCGTATTTATTTTTACTATCTTACTATATTGGACTTAAGTTGGAACCAAAATCAATATTTAGTAATGTAGCAATTCACAACAAACATTGATTTTTAAGTTTTTTCCAACTTAAGTCTAACGAGATAGTAAAAAAAAAAAAAAATACTGGAAATGGTCTATTACAATTTTATTTTATTTTCGAATGGTGCAATGATCTATGTTTTGAAAAGACTGAAAAATTCAAGCTATGCGAAAATTGAAGTTTTCACTTAAGTGGATGCATATGGATTGCTCTGATCTGCAAGAAAATTGCCCTGTGACCATTGTCTCCATTATTCGTTATCCCATGACTTATCTTGCGGAGAGGGGAGATATTGGTTTAATATTTGGCCTTCGAGTACCTGGTGAAATGTTTTCAACAGGCCTCCTTTTCGAAATATCCGATTCAACATCAGCGTTTTATAAAATCGTAACAGGTTGTTCGTTCAAACGGTTTATTAACAAGGATTATAATAAGCTTCAAATTATGGATAATAAAAAACAAAGTAACAATGAATGAAATTAGTTATTCGAATTCTTATGTAAAATCCTGATACTAGAAATTGGAAAACGTCCTTAGAAAAATTCTACTCTATTTTCACTGATGTTTTTAAGCAAAAGTTTAGGATTCTGAATTTACAAACCTTTCCGATATACCTCCCTCTTGAAGTGTTCTAAAGTAACTTATATTTTATATTGGCTTTATTACCTAATATTTAAAAAAAACGCAAGATATTATCGATTTCTGTCCTTGTTTCCTGTCTCAGCAAACTAATTGTCTCTCAAAAGTTTCTTATGATAAATGATTATTATCAAACATGTTGCAAAGCGATTCAAAAAAATTATATATCGCATACAAATTTATCCTTTGCTGTTGTGATAACAGAATTATTTTGTTGCTACGTGAATTTTTCACAAAATTTTTATACTTTTGAAAGATATTTTAGGGCCGCGTTTGACGATTTGGGTCTTGGACACTTTAAGATAAGGTCGCAGATTATAGAACGTATTTTCTGAACAACTTTGGGTCCTCAACAGAAATAACTTTGTACTAGTTATAATCATTAATTTATTCATTACTTGACATGTAACAAGCAAAAAAAAATGTACAACATTTATAAAAAATTTTGATTTTTGATTAGCAAAATCATGAATTGATTCTCCAGAGACTATTACTTTAATTACATGTCTTCCAATCAGGAAAAATTGAATTTGAAGCAATCGTACCTCTCATTTTATTCTCTATTCATTTTAAATTATCATCACAGAAGTTAGGAAGGCTATGGAACGCGGGGCCCATAGGCTTTAAGATAGCGCCTTTCCCAAAATTCACTCTCAAGTAAAATTATTCCTGCTTCGAGCATTCAGTTTAAAAATTCAATTGAAAAATTAAATTAAACTACGTAATATGAAGTGATTAAGTAGTCAAAGCAACGATGACAAGTTTCTGCTCAAGTGTAGTGCCTTGACTTAAGTTAATCAGGTCTCAAGAGCTCAAGTTAGTCTCCTTCAACTCTGATTACCTGCATGCTGTGTATATGCCTGTGCACACAGTTGGTGGTTATTTCAGAGGGAATATCAGTAAAATAATCTTGCAAAATGATTATACATATATTAGTAAATTCAGATTTCTTTTTTGAATAATGGAACCAAAACTGAAGGATTTAAATAATACCCACCAAATTAAATTTACCCTTCGTCGTAAACCCATGACTTCCTCCCCCACAGTATCCTTTAATAATACCCCAATTATGGAACAGATCCGATACTTAGGACTACATCTGGACAAACGACTGTCATGGAATCCTCTACAAGACTTAAAAGGCAGGAAACTGCTCGTCGATTCCGACTATTACAACATTTACTAGACAAATGGTCTAAACTTCCAACCCATTACAAATGAATAATCTACATGACTATAGTACGGCCTTTATGATGGGCATATGGATTGGAGCGTTAGGGCTCCACTAAATCATCAAATTCCTCTCGAATCAAATCCTTACAGTCCAAAATCCTTAATGCTCCTTACTTTGTCACAAATCAAGTCATCCATCAGGACCTCAATTTTCCATATGTTGCCGATTTCGCCAGGATCAGATACCAATCCTTCCATGATAAACTTCCCAACCTTCCTTGAACCCGCTTGTTTCTAACCTTATAATGCTTCATTACCTGATAACCCTCCCAGGCGTCTGAAAAGAAGATGGCCCCGAGATCTTCTTCACTAGAAATGTTATTGGAGTTCTATCAATGGATGGATTCTCCACATGTTTGTATCATATCATTTTATAACTTACAGCAAATTTACTGGTTGAATATATTTTTATACAGTTGTAAATACAAATAAATGAATTATTAAAAAATTATAGATTTCTTTCTCCGGCAACTAATTTTAACAGAACTTAAACAAAATTGCTAAAAATTAAAATAGCAATACTACTATGTGTAGTTATGTTTAAGTCATGTATTGAAAATATAAATTGTTCGGGAATAATTCTGAGTGAGTCCGTAAATATCTATTTTATAATAATAGATCAACCATCTAAGGTTCAAAGATGATATTCATATCGTAGAAGGATACTTCTCAACACTTGTGTATTTTTTTTTAATGCTGAATGCCAATTTCTGGCTTATCATATAGTCAGCCATCGTTTTAACATCAAAATAGAAAAAAATAATAATACAATTTTAGAACTTTTTCAGTTTTTATCCTATAAAAATGAAACTAAGCATTTGCCATAAAACATTTAATACAAAATTAAAAAGTAGGAAAATTCATTTAATTTTTGCTTAATGTGCGATGCTGCTAGATTGCACGATAAAAATAACGCCAAAATTTCACCAATGGGTATTTTCAGTGAAGAAAAATCATAAAAGTTATTTCCCAATGATCCTATAAGTTTATTAGTAGCATAAATACGAATTTTAGGTTTTCCAATTCGCCAGCAGTTGGCTTCAAAACGAAAGCAGATGAAAAAGCCAAAAGGATAGAACTATTTTTAATTTTTAATATCTGACCAATTACCAATTTTTAATTTTCCTTTTTTAACTTGAAAACTAAGTATTTCTCGAAGATTACCATTATTTATGAAATTTAAGTAGATCAAATGCTCTAAAAAATAGGTATGTTACATTTTATTTTTAGGCAACTTGATGCCGTAAAACGACATACCAGTTCTCTGCGAAAAAATAAAACACTCCCTTCTAATTGTCAGGTATGACCAAGGTATACCTGACATTTGTGAAATATACTATAATACATTGGAAGTATAAATAATATTAGGCTAAAACTACTTTAGCAATACATAATTAATCCTTGGTCACAATATGGAAGTGAAAAGGAAGTTATTTGCGTTTTGACAGTGATCGAAAAATACATTTCTCCATTAAGCATTAGTGGCATTTGGGGTTACCCAAAGATGAAATATAATACAAGGCTTTTTGGTAAATTTTGTCTGATGTAGTTTCATTTATAATGTTAAACTAGAAATAATTAGTTTTCTAGTTCTATTTAAGTTTGTTCTGAAATTTTAATTTTTTTTTTTTAATTTTTATTGAGAAAGTGGTGAGGTGAAAAGCCTAAAATAGGCATTCAGCACTAAAAAAAATTACAGAACTATTGAGAAAAAAATGATTCTTTCTCAATGGATTCCGAATTCAGCGGGACCTATGTTAAAATCAGAATATGCTATTTATCTGTAACATTCACCTTATAGATTCAGAAGCAACTATTTAACAAAGTAAAATTTAATGAGTAAACTTTAGTACACTTGTATACTCCTATTCTTAAAAAATATCCGAATTCAGCGATTTTCTTATAATTCACGACTACATGCATTAAGTAGCTTAATCATAAAAGTGAATTGCTGTTATATTTATATCCAAATTATTTAATCCATCGTTATACCTGTTCTCTAGTTAATTAAATATTTTATAACATTACTACGAGTTATCAACAACTTATCTGAAATATCAATCATTTATACAGGACCGACAATTAGTTGCCTGCAGTTAACAGATTTCGATTGCCGAAGGCAGATAATATCTGACCAATTACCGGCTCAGAAACTGCTCTAGGGGGATTTGCCACACCCAGCTAGCTAAACAGTATATCAATTGTGCCCTAAATATTAACCAAATGTCAGCCATAACTGTTGAAAGTTATGGCATACTCATTGCTTCAGATACTATTGGTATGTAAAGCTGGTGAAAGCGTTTCTGAAATTTGATTTTTTGTTTAAAAAAAAAAAAAAAAAAATATATATATGCTCCTAGAATTAATATTTGTTTAAATTAAATTATTAATTTACAAGTTATTTCACCGTCACCATTGTTGCACAAACAAATAACAAGCAATGAAAATAACTAATATGAATAATTAAAAATTAATAACTAGATTTTTGACACGGATAGTATGAACATCTGAAGAGTTTTTCTACAAAATTTTGCACATACATAAATTTATCTGTCAGATGCTTCGGTATATATATTTTTAATGTTAATAAATTAAACGAGGACAAGATGGTGGGGGGGGGAGGGAGGTGCGGTCAAAATAAAATACAAATAAGTTGAAGTAACTTATTTAATCGTTTCGGCCAGAATTTCTAGGGCTAAGAACAGAACAAGATAACAACCAATGAATAAAGAAAATAAAAAATAAAATATAAACAGAATGACATGATGTACATAATTGTACAGAATGGAATTAATAAGATTATAATAATAAAATAAAATTGAATTTATTAATTCCATTCTGTACAATTATGTACTTCGTGTCATTCTGTTTATATTTTGTTTTTTATTTTCTGTATTCATTAGTAGTTATTTCGTCCTGTTCTTCTCGGCACGACTAAATAAGTTACTTTAACTTATTTGTGTTTTTTGTATTGATACAGTGACCACACCCCTAACCATCTTCTCCTCGTATAAGACATCCATGGTCAACTATCCCTCATGATTGTTAGTAAATTAATTGTTTTCCTTACAAAAATCAACATGGAATTCTCTGTTTATATATTTATTCTTCTTTTTTAATTTATTTATTTGAATAATGTAAGTTTGTTTATATTTTTTAAAGCATGGAAAATTTTAAAAAAAGGTAGATAGTTGGTGTATAAAAGAAGTAAAATTTCATCATTTTACGTGAATTTTTTTTATTAAAAAATTCAGGCTACATGAGAGTGGCTGAATAAATTAAATTGAATATAATTATTCGTAATATACAAATTTATTCCATCACAATATTTAGCATTAAGAAAAAAAATGGTATGTAAGTGACCATTCTTAATCTCAGAACTAGTCAAAAGAAAGATTCATCACCTTTCCATATTATCAGCGTATATTACTCAACTCAGCTTTTCTTTATGAAAAATACTGAAAGTACAATTTTAATTTTAATAAATTGACTTATAATTTATAGGTTAATTGTAATTTGTTGACTTAAAATTAGAAGGTTGTTGTTAGTTGTACTACTAGGTTTAGTTATTGATATTTTAAAGCAACCATTATCAAATCTCTTGTCCATAAATGCCCATAATACATTTTATCATTTTCTTCATCCCCTCCGTATCTGAGGCAGCTTAATTGTATTTGAATTATTTTTAAATACACTATAAAATCAAATACATATCAAATGAGGAAAGGAATATGTCTGACAAGCGTGTACTCGTACATATGTGTGAAAATTTCTTGTTCGTAGTGTGGAAACATTATGCAAACGGAATTTAATTAAAGAAGCGTTCATACTATATAGACATATTAATAGAATGAAAGCTTTCACTCGTCCAGCACAAACATATTATTCATATTTTATTGCATGATATTGATACAGTAGCTATTACTAAAAATAGAGCTCATGTAATCAATTAATGTAAATATCGTGTAGTTAGTAACGCTATGTTTCGTGATCTTGTCAACGTCCAGGGTAAATTTGTGAATAGGCAGATCTCTAGATACTTGGTTCGTCGTATGTGCTTAAAAAAACAATTAAAAAAAATTACATACATTTTAGACTTAGGGTGGGTAAAAATATTTTAATAATTGACATATGAAATGCTGGTTTTTGGGATGACATTTATATTATTTGAGTAACTACCACAAAGATTTAATACTATATATGACTTATAATGTATTGACTTAAGATTTCTAAAAGATCACATATCCATCATTGTAAGTATTTCATATTTTCATTAATGAGTAGTTATTATCATTCTTGAGATTAAAAATGCCTCAAAATCTTAAAAGATATGAGATATGACAGTTAACAAGTGTCCATAGTGTGATATTCCATTTCTGATTCTTTAACTTCTTTTTTAAATATCAACTGTTTGAAACCAAGTATAACGTACTATAGAATACAATGCATTCTAAGAATTTATTTCCTTCATTATTATAAACTCTAATGTCTGTGTAATTAGGATAAATCCGATAAATTAGGACAAAAAGAATTATAGTGTGACCCGCATCGACATGGGTTCAGTACTTTGTAAGTACTAAGTTTTGGAAGTACTGTTATTAGAACAACGGTTGAACGTGATTTTTTAAAGATCACGGTATCACTATTAAGGGAAACTAATTTACGAGGCTGGGTGGACCCTTGGAGGGCTCCAAAACCTACAGAGTTGACTCAGGGCTACAGTGTAATAGAAAATAATTACTGTCATAGCTGGATTCGAGCCCGGATCCTTGAAGTCAATAGAAATGCCTTATACTGTTCCATCGCGCTCCCTTAAGGAAACTTGGACAAAATAAGTCCGTTGATGAAACTTTGTAAAAACATTTCATTTTAATTGAACTTGAACAATTAAAAGGATCCATAAAAATACGTACAATAAAGTAATATTTTTTAAAAGGAAAGAGGAGCAATGTGAGTTTTTCAAATGAAGGCTGAAAGAGTGTTAGTTTTGGTGCACTATGCGCATTTTTCATAAGTATTTTTTTTTTATCCTGAATCTAATTGAAACAAAAATTAGATGAAAAAAAATCCCACCTTAAAAAGATTTATACTTTATTATTAAGGAAAATCTACATATTTCATATTATAAACTTTTTCAGTATTTTGCTAATAACTATAAAAGCATGAGTTTTTCCTGAAATAACATCTGATACAAAAATAAATCAAGCAAAATTTCCTACAAATTATACAAAAATAATCTAAATCAAAATTGTCTACGAATCATACACAATGTTGTACATTATATTCCATTTTCGACCAACCAGCTACGTTACCAGAGCACACTGAAAAGTTTTTTCTGACTTTTCGATTCTCTGTAAAAAAACAAAAAAAAAAAACTTTCTGATTGTGAAAGTTAGAAAAACTTATTACTTATTAATTGGATAAATACAGAACTTTAGTTATTCAATTATCACTTAATATCTAACTTTTATTGTTTTAGTACATAATTAATAAAAAAATTCTTTAACATAAAAGAAAGTAAATGACAGCATTGAATTACGAAATCGATAATGGTTGATAAACTTTGACCAGCAAGGCCTCATGACTTAGTGACCATGGATCAGTAAACATAATTGTTGATTTGATCTAATTGTTGGTTTAGACGAACACGATATCATGGTGATACATTACATTAGAGCAAACTTTATACTCAATAGCAAAATGGTTGTCGAAGTAGGCCATCAATGGAAGTTTTTTTTTTCATTATTATTCATTACTTAAATTTTGTTACAATTTGGAAGAGCACAGAAAACTATGAGAATACGTTAGCAAATTTTTTTTTTTTGTCAAAAACTTTCCAGTAGACAATTATATATTATTTAAAACCTTCAAACAGTCTTCAAGAAACTTGAAACAAATAAGTGGCATTAAAAAATAAATAAATATTTTTTTATTTTCTTATAATGTTTTTATGGGCATCATAAATTCACGAGATTAAGTATTAGTGTTTAAATATTGATTCATACAATATATACAGCAATAGAAAAAAAACAGAGAAAAGAGAAAAATAAAAAATAAATGTAAATGATAACAGTTGGCAGTCACTGAATTATAAGAAAAAAATTAAATTTAAAATAATAATAACAGAAAATACTATCATGATTTGTATAAATAACAATATAAATGTAAATTGGTAAAAAGTATAATAAAATAAAACTTGTTAAATAATAAAAAATAAATAATTTTTGTTCAAAACAAAGAAAATTTAATTTAAGTAGCAATAAAATCCATATACACTCACACCTATGTACAATATTACATACTGCCCTTAGAACTGCGAGCCAACAGAATAAGTTTCAGTATTCAACCATTCTATTCAAAACAGATAAGTTTTTGCACAGCTTATAAGTATCATCAAAAATCAAATTGTTAATGATATTTCGAAACTGAGGAGATTTCTATGCTATATATTATGGATTTTTTGAATTTTGCCTCCATAAATGATGAAAAGGATTTAACGTTTCAATTACGAAGAAAGATACTTTCGAAGCTATAGCCCGAGGAATCTGGTGGAAGTGGATTGTGTACTCACCATCTAAATAGTGAATTTCTTTAATCATTCAACTTAAATGAAGCACTTGATTATTTGGCCAACAAGTAATCAGCAACTCCAATTTGTTTATGAACTAAATATAGACTTGTAACGAAATAAATTAAACTTATTTAATTAATATTTGCATTGAAAAATATTATTTGGATAAATGAGTGTATGATCTAATAATTACTTTATTTTTATTTTAAGAAAAATTTAATTAGAAATATGAAAAAAGTGTTTATATTTTATTTTGAAATTTTCTTCAGCATCAAAAAAATAATTAATTCCGATGGTTCCAATACGATTTGATTTGCGGACTTATTGTAAGAATCTTAAAGGGAAGTAGGACAATATATCAGGAAATTGTATTAGGTTTATAAAGTACGTGTTTATATTTGTTTTGTGTCGTTTAAGCTACATGTGCTAGTCTAGCAGAACACTCATTACTTTAAATATATTTTAACTTAATGCCGAGCATACAACTCCCTCAAATATTTGTATGATTTACCAGAACATCTTCATTTCATTTTGCAGGATATTACATGCAGATTGTTGATAAAGGTTTTTGAATTTCAATCACTCCAAAATTTACAATAAAATTTAATCAAATTTTACCATAATGCAATAGTTGTACATTTCAATACAATACTGGCTATGAATCCGATTCCTTGCTCCCGTTCAGTGTGTGGTCGAGGTTAAAAAGAATATAATTAGAAGGACAGTCATTGCGACCCGAAAATTAAGGCAATTAACGGACCATAAGTGTTATTAAGTCATTAGGCCATAAGTCAAAAGTCTTAAAATAAAATAAAACTACATACGAGGCATAAGATTAATTACGAATAATTTTATAATTTATTTTTATATTTAATTTTATTAGATACATATTAAGATGTAATTAATATTGAAAATTTATATTTTGCCTGCTATTGGATTTTTTCTCTGTTGGTCTTTAGCCAAGATTACAATTCTAACATGGACGTGTGTAATTAAATATTTTTCATTAAACGCATTATTATTAAAATTAAAATAATTAAATTGATAAGGAATTTTTTAAGAAGAATTTAAAATTGTAAGATCGGGATCAGGGCGATTTCGGGGCCAAATGCTAAATCTCTACATAAAAAATATTTGATTAAATATTAAAAGGCTAGAGCTTTTGTTATGTAATGGTGGAATAAGTTCATAAAACTTGTATTGCGATACCAGGTTAAGTCTTAATTAAGTCGTATTTAACGGATCCGTTAAGCAGCTTATCACTGAACGATAATGTAATATTGGCTTGTTGGAATTGAATTTAATCATACAATTACGGTCCGTATTTAATCATAGAATATCGGTCCGACACTTTATTTGGAAATATAGTTTTATTAAATTATAAGTTTATCATTAGAAAGCCTGACTTGTGTCCACCTCCACAGGCGTAAGTTACTCCACCTAATAAAGATTTGGAATGCCATTATTTAGAAATTCGGTATAATAGCAATAGTAAACTAATTACAAATTTTTAAATATGATTTGATAAATTTTAATTTGAAATAAAAATGGTTTTATTTCCTATTATTTAGACCTGGAATGGTCACTGAGGAAGCTCTGATAAATCATAAATATAAACACATATATCATTTTTTTTTTATTTTACTCTCTCAATTGACAAAATAACGTTATTACTACGATAAGCAATTAGGCCAATTCTAAGTAAATGAACGTAATTTTTTTTTAAATATTAAAGTTTTAACTTTAAAACTAAGCTCAACAAAGGGGTACGAAAAAAAAATAATTAAAACTTCAACTATTCATCAATACTTTTTTATAAATTAACGAGTTCTGTGGTCGTGGCACATTGATTTTCTCATAAGTTTGGTTCCTTCCAACTTTTGATCTATCACCTGCCAGAATTTCCGGAGTCTCCGTTTTTTACCTCTTGGCTAGATAAAATTGACTTCATGAAACGTAAAAAGTATATCTAGTAGTATTTCAGCTTTTAGATGTTAAAAACAAAGGCTTTTCCGTAGTTTTTCTTTTATACCTTCCACTGACTGATTTAAGTTCGTTTTTTTTAAATAATCTAATAAGGTCTCAATGTTTCGAAACATTTTCAAGCTTTACCCAATCATCGATTACTTGAATAAAACATTAGAAATCGTGTTTCAAATATTAAAGATTAGAATTAACTTTAGTTTTTCCCTATCTTCATATATTTTGTTATTCGGCCAATTCATTTTTTGTCTATGAAATCAATACTGGTTATACCAAAACATTCAATCTTTATAAATTGCCAAGATAAAAACCTTAACGCATGGTAAGTTGAAATAGTGTACGAAATCTGATAAAATCTAAGTTGGACTAAATAGCCACTGACTAAAAAATCTCTGATAATTTTTTGTCAAAACGTCTCAAATTTATTTTATTAAAACTGTACTAATTAGATTAATGTATTGGTATTTGGATTTTCTATTTTTAATTGATGGCATAATGATTCCATATTCACACACATTTATACTACCTCACTATTTATATTATATTTATACTATCACGCCGTTTATTAATTTAAAGCGATTTTTAAATATTGCTCGATTCAACTATCTGAAAGTCTCCTCTTCGCGGTTTAAGCAAATATTTCAAAAGTGATCTAGGATCGTAGTTCTCTGGTGGGTTTTAGTGGGGCGGATCCGGTCGGGAATTTATTTATTTATAAAACGAATATGCTTTAAACAATTTTAATTCATTGTTATTATTTATTAATATTAATAATTATAATTTTAGTTTAATATTTTTAATAATATCGGTTTGTTTTTTGTTTTTTTTGTCTTGTGATATACTTAACTGGCTTCTAATATTTTTCTACTCTAGTACTCTAGTAACTCTAATGCTTGGTCTAATAATGATTTTTTTTTTTTTTTTACAATTGTGAATTTATGTTGCCGCTTCAGTCTTCCTTGATGTTGAACAAGCTTTTGATCGAGTCTGGCATCCAGGTCTGCTCTATAAACTTCGT
>NW_027106050.1:95993-109939 GCF_000696795.3 Halyomorpha halys | reverse complement strand
TTCATTACAAAAAATTAGTATACACTACGATAATCAGACCAATTTGGACATATGGAATTGAGCTCTGGGGCTCCACCAAACCATCAAATTCTTCCGGCATCCAATCGTTACAATATAAAATCCTACGTAAAATTCTTGATGCTCCTTATTACGTTACAAATAAACTCATTCACCTTAACATCCCATTCGTTACAGATTTGATCCAAAACAGATATGCGTCTATTTATTCCAAACTCCTTAACCATCCTAACTCATTAATTATTAATCTTTCATCCTTAACAATCCCTGATAATCCTCCGAGGCGTCTGAAAAGAAGATAACCACGGGACCTTCTAATTCAAATTAATGTTTGAAGTACCACCAATGGGTGGTTCCTTCCCAAGATTTTCAAGTGTATATGAAACATACAACATATTTACCTATTGTATTATTTTGTACAGTTGTAAATTACATAAAATAAATTTTAAAAAAATGTTGCAGCATCTTAAAAATTATAATTTATAATTGATTCCCTGGAATTATAGTTCATCATTCTCATTTCATTTAGCTTTGGTAATATTTCATAATGGTCATTTTTTTATTGTAGGTACCTATCAATCATGGGTACCATTTGATAAATTGGTAATGTACCAAATTCAGCCTTCACAGCAATTTTTCCATGAAATGAATCTAGCCCCCTGTGGTGGTGGCCCATCAACCTGGACCTAGTATGAGAGTGGAAGCCCATGTTTGTGGTTACCTGACCAGAACCACCTTCCACCCGAACCGGGGCTGACAACGTCCATTACTCCAAATAGTTAAACTGGATTGTACTGGAGTAATCCGAGAAATGTTCAGAATCAATTGTTTTAATTGTTGATATGGGTGTATTATGATATGATACAATTAAAAAAATATATTTCTGTGTTTATACTGTAAAAAAAAAAATTTAATTATTTTCTTATGACCCACTTAAAAAGGTCAGAAAAAATTACACATCACCTTTCTCACAGTGTTAATATTTTTTTTCTCAATAATTTGGAGTAATATTTATGAGATTATTCAAGGACTAGATAATTAAATAATTAATGATTACAAAGCTATTCAATTTTGTTTTTCAGTCAATATTCAAAGTACTACTTGATTTTTTTTTTAAACACCTTTGTTAGTTGGTATTTTCATCTGACATTAAGGTTGTGTGCCTTTAAAATTAGGAAGGTTGCCTAAGAAATTACTACATGTTTTCATTTTTTTTTCTTGAATATAAATGGGCATCTAATCAGGATTAAATTCCCATTTATTGGTAACAGTCCAGAGTTCACAGATCTCTAATGAATATATGCATATTAATTATTGAAAATTTAATTTATTGCTCTATTTGATTAAATGTATTACACATTTCTTTGTGGTTAGTTATCTCGACTTAACTTGCCACGTTCCGACCTTCGATGTTTACTGAATACTAAAGGCTGGTTGGTCCCCTAAAAATTAGATTTTTTTCATGAAATTACGCCCCTATATCAGCACTGAACACTCCATTGTGCCCACTGCTACACCCCGCTTCTACTAAATGAATCCTTTTAGGTAGAATGTAATAGGAAGTGGGTGGAAGGGGTTTGAACAAAAAAATATGATATAAAAGTCTTTAAAATTCATATTTTAGTATTCTCTGAATGAAAACTAATATTTTCGTAAGTGTTTAATGTAAACAATTTTTTAAAACAATTTGAGGGTAATCATAATTGAAAGAATTTTCCCAATTCTCAATTATTTCAATCCTACTTTGAACCTAGTATACAATTTTTTATTATGGAAAATAACATATAAAATAAATAGGTAATACATAGAATGTATGATTGAACTTACCGATCATAGAAATATATCATATACTAAAAGTATGTGTATGTATAATTGTTTTTGTAAATTTCAATTGTCTTAATGTATTTGTCATTTTTTAAAAATGTTTTATACCCGATATTATTCCTAAATTTGAAAATTAGTAAATCTCATTTATTCTGACTAAATCGGTTCGATTCTAATGTTAATTAAAAACCATTTTCCAACATTCAATTATCACATTATTTTACCCACATTTTTATAATTTTATAATTCGGATTTCTTAATGTATGTTTATTGTAAAAATTTGATTTCTTGGAATTTTTAAAATTTTATTTTAAATTTTGTAATTTTTTTTTTATATTTGAAGAAATATACCCTTGAAGACTGAAATCTAGATGTTCTTGTCGGAAACATAAGATTTCAATACGCAAGAAAAATATATGATTAAAGAAAATTGAATGATTAAAAATTTGATTAACCAACTCAGAATGAATTTATAAGAAAAAGAGATAATACAAGTGAAGTGCTGAATTTAGTTTTTATTATGGTTTTAAATTTTTTTTTTGAAGTACTAATCATAGAATAGAAATTATTTCACTAAAATCCCAAAATAATGCTACATTATTGTTATGTCATTTTGATGGTCTTGTGGAGATTTTTTATTTTTTATTCATTTAAAATATAACATCCAATATGATCACAACCAGATAACATCTACTGGTCGATGCCAGAATAACACATAATAATGATGGACATAAGCATAAAATGTAAATATTACAGTTTAGACTATTAGAGCGTTGTGGAGGCTATGCAATTTTTAAGCTAGATAAGTGCAATATGAATTGATCTAAAGTAATACAAATAATATTTTAATTAACAACTACTAAAATAAAAATAAACATAAATTTATAATTTAATAAAAATAATAATAAAGAATGACGTCATAATAACAAGGATAACATCAGTAGAACAAATTTCTTGAATTTGTACACACACGTTTCTTTTGATCCTACTGACATTTTCTTTGGCATGTATTAGTTGTTAGTATGAGATTGATTTTGCCGAAAATTGGCTCAGACTTGTCTCATAGCTTTTTTACTATTTCTAACCGATTTTCTTTACAATCCGTAAATTATGGATATTAGAGAGGATAAATCAATTATTTAGAACGTAACAGGATATAAAGCAATGAAGTTGGTTAATATTTTTATTAATTAACGAAAAAAAGCATTTGTATGTCTTAAAAAAAAAAGTTTTTAGGACAAATTATTTTATTTTTATGAAAGTTGTCCAAAAAACGACATAAAATTACTTTCCAATAATTTCGTAATGGGGCTCATATATTGAGTCAATAACGAATTTCGTTATTCAAATATATTGTCTCTCGAAGGGGCATATTGTAGTAAATTATCGACCGTGTGAGGTGTGCCTAAGCTGTTAAATTCAAAGTAATAGCTTACTATATCAATAGATCTATAAAATATAGCTTCATAAAAATTATTAAGTTATATTAAAATTATATTGTGGTATAGAATGGATAATAAATATATGGAAATTTATATTGGTTGTAAAAATGTGCGGACTAGCACTTTATGACTCAAATCATACAACTATTTGTTGATTTTATATTGTTTGAAGATAGGTTAAATATTTGAAAACTACTTCAATTCTTTCCTTAAACTCTCGCTATAAAATCAAAGCCAAGATTTTTAATATTCCAATAAGTCACCACAAAATAAGGTAAAAAATGTATTTCGCTTCATTTTCACCTCATTTTTTTTAAAAATTATATATGATACTAAAAGAATTAATTTTAAAACTTATCTTATAATAATACAGTATCAAAGAATAAGTTATTTTATGTCGTTTATTTCACGACTTTCGTAAAAATAAAATCGTTTTTCTTATAAAAAACAACTTATCTGTAAGCTTTTCTTTGATGTGTCTGTAAAATATTATGTAATGGATCGTGTTACATTTAAACATTTATAACTAATATTACATTAATAATACATGTGTGTGTTGCATAACAAAAGACTTGTGATATTTCAAAGAATAACTGAAAAATTCAATATTTATGGCATTATTTTAATAAAAAAATATTATGTTTTTATTTTATTTCTGAAATTGTCAATCAAATAAATGTGGATATTTATTTATCATGTCACTCAAAACGTTGATTAGAGGTAATAGCAAAGTCTTGTTCATGGAATCAGAGCAGCTATTTTTATACTGTAGCACGAATAATATATTTCTGAACAGTTAATATTATTATGGCTCTGATCGTACTAAATGATTTTATCTTCATGTTGTGCCGATCGTAAATATATATACTATATAATTCTAAAAATATACTCTGACCTAAAAAGAAATTATGACATATGATCGATCAATCTTATGAGATTATGAATGATCTATGACTATAAAGTGGTCAATACAATTTATTTTCGTACTGATATATGAATAAGATTTTTTTTTATTGTTCATGAAAACATCTGAATAATTTTTCAAATATTCACAGCAATATACATATATATATATATATTTTAGTATATTCAGCTATTTTTTTCAATATTTCCCAGCTCAAATGGAGAAAGAAAATAAAGTTTCTTAGAACCACACCACTGGTACTTTTATAGTAAAAAAATATATAATTCTGGTAATTCTGGCATTAATTTAGGAGTTGCATTACAAGTCCAAACGAGCCAATTCCATTTGTAAATTTTAATTTTTTATTTATTTAATATTTACTTGATGTGTATATATGTATACAGTTGTAAATATCAACAAATACAAATAAAATTATTTATTTAATTTACAGTTTCGGTACAAGATTATAGCGGTAAATAAAGACATGATTAGTGAACTTTTCCAGCACCTTTATTTATAGCTATCTTCGATATCTACTCGTGACAATTCGCCGTAACATCACAATCCCGCCCTCCGGCAAAACAATTGCTCCTGGACATATGTAGCAGAAGTCGCCAAAAAAAATTTCCAAAACATTCACTTCTTACCTTGAATCAAATCCTACCCACAGCACAACAGTAGAAGAATTCCTTATTTATTTTTATAGTTAATTCAGGTTAAATATCTTTTTAAAAACCTGACTCTTCGTAAATCTTCAACATACGACCTCCTTACCTCTAAGATTCTACGGCAACTTCCACTCAATGCAGTAATATTCGTTGCATCATACCTCTACAACAGAATTTTACGTACTACCCTCTCTCATAAAGACATTCCACTAGCATCCTTTTCCCAAAACCTGGTAAACCTTCCAACATCTTATAGATCAGTCTTCTTCATATCCTTTCAAAAGATCCATCTTAAAAGAATCCTGCCTGTAATAGAATCTCCAAACCTTCCTTACTGTCAGTTTGGATTTTGTACTCAACATTCTACTTTTCAGCAAGGAATTCGAGTAGTTGACTATATTTCTACAGTCCTGGAGTGACAGAAAAAGTACTGTTCGGTTTCATTTATGGATACTACCCAGGCTTTAAACCGGGTGTGGTCGGATTACTTATCGAGCTAAAGTCCATCTTTCCCAGTCCTTATATCAAGTACTTCGATCCTACCTCAATGACCAGAATTGTTTTACTGATATCCAGTTGAGGTCGATGTTGCACAAAAAAGTCTTGGGTGCTATCCTCTATATTTTCTATACAACATATCTTCATCCTGAAACCTTCCTAGTAACATTAGCTAATAATAACACAATACTTTAATCAAACTCGGATCCTGATATAGCATCCGCGAATCTATAAAGGCATCTCTCCCTTATCGAGACTGGTGAAAAAAAGTAAATGAGTCCAAATGCTAACCAAAGTTACCACTACCCTACGATGGAGATCATGTCCAAAAATTCATCTCGGCTCAATACCCATTCGTTTTTTAAACTCAATCATACTAAGCTTAAAATAAAAAAACTTGAAAGAGGAACTGGGCGAATACATGAACTGATAAGTAGAAAATCATTGCTTTCAGTAGACAACAAATTACTAATTTACTAGACAATAATAAAACCTATCTGGACTTTAAACAATAATCAATGCTCCTTACTATATAACCAACAATACCCCTCATAATGATCTTGATATCCCATTCTTAACAGGTCTTATTAAATCTAAATTCACCACATTCCATAAGCAACTCACTCATCATTCTAATCCCTTTGCACAATCTCTATTCAGAAATACCCATCCTTACAATCTTCCCCAAAGGTTGAAACGGCAGTGATCCAGAGACCTTATGTAAATAATCATATTATAATTCTGGAAATGGCCAAATTCTCCACTCAAGTACCGAGCGTCTGCGGCGACCCTCATTCATCCTCGTCTGGCTTTAATAGCAGTGACGCAGTTAAGAGAGAAGCGCCGAGATCTTCCGGAATCCTGCTTTTTCCTCCGCAATCTCAGTTCCGGGTTCCCCAGGCTGAATGTAAACATTTTAAATAGGAATGAATGTTATTATTTTGTTTGTTTGAACTTTATTTTAATTTTTTATTAATGTATTTATTTTTTCTTCTATTTTATTTTCTATTTTCTTATCATTTAACTTATATAAAAGGATTTTCCAACAAAAAAATTAAATAACTTGTGATTTAATTGTTTATAAAAGAATTTTTAATTATCAGGAGATAATTTTGTACCAAACTTAATAAAAAAAAAAGAAGAAATTAAAGATGAGAAAATGGACAAATCTAGTTTTGTAATGCAAAAATAGTTAAAAGACACTCTTAAGCCATTGTGTATTTATCAAGAATAAAGTTCCAAAATATTATTTTTATTTATTCTTCTTATAATTACAGTTAAATCTTATTCACTAAAAATAACCGTTTATGATGGTACAAATCGAGTACAAAATAATATATACAAATTTTAGAATACATCAATGAATTCCTTAATATATTTTCGTAAGCTTCACTTCAAACTTCTTCAATCTGATATGCTCCACTTTTTCAATACCAGATAAGCTTTATTAGTTCTTAATATTTATACTTTAAAAATAAAGTTTTATCAAATATTGTCTTGGAACTATGTTCAATAGTTTAATAATGGAAATCCGGTATTTGCAGAACATCTTCAAAAAACTAATTAAATTTTTTATATATATATTTATTTACTTTTTCGAAATTTATTTTTCAAGGATTATCCATACTGTTTTCTTATTCTTTATTGTGTTGACGTTTCGGAACAATAATCCAACCTATAATTATATCAGAACAAAATATATCTTATCCACCTTTTTTTGCGTAGACTTTCGTTTCTTGTGTTGGTTTTATTTATTTTATCTTTAACATGTTATTTAATTGTATAAAATTTTCGTAAAACATTTTATGCTAATCAACCGCAGATTTTGTGTGTAATTTAGTAAGTACTCGTTTCCTTCCATTCCAATTTAACTTTTCCCAGCATTTAAAAATAGCATTAAAAAAGTTCTCATTGCTTAAGTACGTGGTGTCCTAGTAGTGAATGGTTAAGATCTGGGGATCAATTTAAAATGTCAAAAGCAACAAAATACTTACTATAGTTCTTGTTTTTTACGGAAAATTTTCCGTTTTCTTTAAGGATTTGTGTACTTTATAAAAAAAAATTAGTAAAGAATTTATACATTAGTTTTCATACTGAATAATAAATTTATTTTCCAAAATAAAAGTATAAAATACAAAGGTTCTTCATGATTTATTATTTCATCTGCACTGATGCAAAAAATCAACATTTTTTGTTTAATTATAACTTAATTTTTTTTCAGAATTTCAATTGTCTTAGTAATTATATAAGCATATATATTAAATAATTTTTTAATGTGGAATACCCGATAATATTCCCATATGTATCTTGTAAAAACAAATAAATCCAATTTATACTTATCAATAGTAGTGATTAACTTTAAACTTTCAAAACTATATAATATCAATTGAAACAATTTTTTTTCCACATTTTATGATTATTTTATTTTTTCCTGCATTTAATATATATATATGGCAAACCTTACTTGTTTCTTTTTTTAATTAGCTAATTGAAGTTTGCGATATTATATTTTATTTTAAATCTGGTGAATCTAAATTTTTACTGTATTTGAAGAAATATTGGTATACTCAGATAAACTACTTGGTAACTTGAAGATTGAATACTGGATGTTCTTGTAGAAAATTAAAGGCTCCTTTCGGATGATTTTTCGAATCCTTGCAAAGCTGAATTTAATCTTTTTTTTATGATTTGATAGTAAAAAGTTTGAATAACACAAATCCTAAAAGATCTCCTAAACCAAAAACTTTTTTATTTAAACAATGCATTTTTTTTTTGTTTTTCCAGGATTTAAAAATTATTTTTCGGTGATGGGCAATGCACGTTTAGGTAAAAGTAGTGTAGCTATCATTTCTGATGGGGTTCACGCCTTGATACCTTTATTTATGTCTGTATTGGGAAAGAAATATTATAAGTACTGTTCCTTAGCCAATGAAATTCTTTATTAAGCTGACACGCATCCTAAATAATTACTCTAATTTTCACTTAAATTATTAATAACTTTTTTTCTAATCGGAAAGAAGTGTTAGCGTTAGTAAGCATTATTTAATAAATATCCCCCAAAACCGACATACATTATGTTAATTAGTTATGTTAGTCCGTTAGTAAAATAATATTTTAAGAAGACATACCATTAGCTAAGAAATCCCCCATCTTTGGCTAAAGGAGCTTGTTTAAAAAATCTAGAACCAACACAATAATTTTTTTGAAAAGTCCACCAAACGTCATCAACAGCCGAAACGAAGTCACGACATTTCGCTACACAACATGAGAGGACAATATGACAATATTGACAGCGTGTACTGACTTTGATGCGATGTATTCCTGGAGGGCGAGGTGCCCGGTGCTCCCTGTGGCGGCCAACATGCAACTGGTGTCGGTGAGGAGGAACACTGCGCCTGTCGCGCTCTAGCAGTCAAAGCGTCTGATTGATTCCCGAAGGCGTTCGGGGAGAACGCTCGCGTTGGATTATTGTCAATTTTATATATTTATTGTTATAATTGATTATATAATAGTAACATCGTGGTAATATTTATAGCATTGCATAGATCCAATTATATTTGATTTTTTTTAATTTCCAGAACGTAAAAAAAATATATATATATGAGTGATTCTGCGACAAGATGCATTTTCTTTCTGGTTCCAGTATCATTTTTCATCTGAATTTTCTCATAAGAATAAGGTACCAATTAGATCTTAAGCAAGCAGCCCAGGAATCCTGTGGGATTTTAACACAATAGCCGATCAAAATTTTAAAACATCTCGATAATTGAAGTTTAGGCCTTTTATTTTCATTCAAAGGTTTCCTTTTCATGCCCTCTCCTCTTGATAATTATCAATCCTTATTTATCTAAAACAAATAAATAACATTATCATTAACATTGCCTTGTAAAATGTCCAAAAATCTTACCAACATTGCTTTTTTAGTATAAAATGAAATTCATATGGCCTTAGTTGTTTCAAAATATTTTAGATATCCCAGGTAAATGATTTCCAGATGAACGTATTTTATACTAAATTAGCATATAGGAGCGGAAAAATAACGCATTTAAAAAAAATGCACTAAATATTGAATAAAAAGATAGAAAAAAACTTAAATTCTCCTTAAATTTTATTAAATTGAGAGGCATTTATTATATTAAAAGAGTCTTCAAGCATTGTATTTTACTAACATAAGAAATCTTGTAAAATTTTAAATATTTCTGAAGAGAGCTTTAAAAATTAAAAAAATGTTAGAAAAAAATGATTTATTGAGTCGTAATAAGTGGTTCATCAGTAAAGCTTTATTCGCTCTTCTGTTAGAATTTTTAGACAAAGCTAAAATAATAAGAAGCATAAATAGCGCTAAAATATTTCAAGAAAGATGAATCTTTTTTTTTATGTTGCCAAAAGTAGTAAAGATTTTATAGAAAAAACTTTTTTTTAAAAATTGTTAAAATTATGAGAAGCATTGATAGCGCTCTACTGTTCAATCAGAAGAATTTAGAAAGAGACATTAAAATCAAAAATTTTCAGAAAAATTTGTTATATTGTGCTATGATTATTAGTTAGATTTTATCGTATAATATTGATTTTATTAGTTTTATAGTTAAAAATTTATTAATATTCTAAAATACCTTGGAATGTAGCACACTTATAAAGCATTTTTATGACTAATAGTTAAAATTTCATCTCTGAGAACTTATTAATTTTTTTATTAGATTTGTATTAGTCCTACGAAAATTTCAAGAAGGTTTGATAATATTCAGATGTTTAATATTAATTAAATGAGGAGAGAAGCGGTTTAATAATCCAAATTCCTAACATAACATTTCTTAATTTTGTTATGCATATCGTACTTTCTTAATTTTGTTAAAACCTTGTACAATTTTAGCTAACTTTAAATATATTTAACTAATAAACTAATTAAATTTCAGTGATGAAATTTCAACTACTTATTAATATGCTATAAAATATTGAGTTCTAAAAATTTTGTAATTTAAATTGAGTCTCTTTTGAGGTATTTAAGATTGAACTGCTGAACACAATAAAATTTTTTTACGATTTTATCTTCTTTTTTTTAATTTTTAACTACAAAATAATTAAAGATATAGTGATGAAGTTTTAACAACTTAATACATCGTAATAAAAAAAATTTTTGTAATATTTTTGATGTTTTATAGATATTTAACCTGTTCTCAGATATTTAATATGTTTTATTTCAGGAAAATGGTAATGTGTGGCCCCTACTCACGTTCCATTAATCCCATGGCGAAGCCTTAGGTTATAGCTAGACTATACCACCTTAGCTGGACTCATTTCAACACCTTACAATGCCGCAAAGGGAGAAGATACAGTAAAGTATATACACTACGTTTAATATATTATATATGCATGAAGGACTAATGCTATTATTTTAATGAAAGTACAAAAAAAAAATTGGTATACCCTATTTTTAAAAAAAAACTGAGGCCTGAAACATTACAGGGATGTAGTATGATATGAACACTACGCCCAGAACAAAAAAATATACACTTCATACTTTGTTTTAGGATGAAATAATTTTTATATAAAATTGATGCACACAAAAAAGAACTGAAAATATAAATAAAAAAACTATGAATGTAGTATGAAAAACTACCTCTCATGAGCTCTCTCAATATAATGCAAATATCACAAATAAATTTGTCATCAACCTTTTGAAATTAACTTGGTTGATTTAATGGCCCTCATTTTCTTTACAGCAGTTATCCTTCACTTTAAAAATAATACTGAAGAGAAAATGCAAATTTTATATCAATGTTGAAATCTTTAATCACAATTACTGTTGGGGGAAATTCTCCTCTTAGTCAGGTAGTCTTAGAACGAAACGTGGAACTCCGATTGAATGACATAGATCTTTGGAAAATGTATTTTTCCAGATTTTCACTATTTGTTGAATTCATTCTTTTTATTTTGGTTTCTGTGGGAGTGTGAATTTACTAAAAAATAAGTTCACAGCTTACAGTTTAAGTATGAACCAAGTTTATGGTGCTGAATGAAAACCTTTGGTTTGATACTTTGGTTTTTACTGGAAACTAAAAGTATTTGACCTAAAAGTTGGGATATTTATCTATAGGTTTTTTGTGTATAGAAAAAAATAATTTTCATACTACTACAACCCATAGTGAGTCTTCGATTCAGTAGTTAGTTCAGAAGTACGATTTATGCACCAACGGTTGTACAACGAGGTGATTTGGTCAACATCAGGCTCAATCTCCAGGTTTTCCCCTCAATTAAAGGTACGCACTTCATAGAATTTACTGATTAAGTATTTAATCATTGAAAATATAAGGTTAATAAATAAATACGAACAAATGGTGTATTGTTTTATCAAAACTAAATATATTTACTTCTTAAAAATTAAGATAAAAATAAGCAGGTTTATACACAAACCTAACATAACTATTTTGTCCAATATATTTTACAAATCCATATTTAAAAAAAAGATGATCTTTCTATATGAGATGCCCCTATGAGTTTCACAAAGTAGACATACTAGACATTCGATATAATACTCTTCAAATATAATTTTTTTCATTAATTATCACATAAAAACATCTAAGTCATTTATCCAAAAGAGCAGAATGCCTGTCCCCAAGATTTAGTTGGAAGATTTTCATAACTCCTGTTAACACTTTCTCTAGCTTAGTATTTTCCCATTTTAGTTTCCTTTTCGTTTACCTTCCAAGATAAATGATGTGCCGAAAAATTTTTATGAACAGTTTCCTGGAGCGATTTTATTCATCACAACTAAGTATATTTTCAAATTTCTGTATTCATTTAATTAGCTTTCGAGTGAGTTAAGTTACCTGTACAAAAGCCAAATATTTATTTATTAAGTAAACATTTTGAAATTAATATTTTGTTTGAAAATCTACTTTCCTGTAATTACCCGTAAATGTTATGTTGACACATAACTGATGAGTGTTTGCTCATTAACAACCAAATTATCAACAGCTGTTTACCATTTGACAGTCCCCGGTCAACAGAATTAGGCCCTCTGACTCTTGAAAACTTAAAAAAAATATTTAATTATATATTAACATGCCCACTTCAGAAATATCCTCAGTCATGCCGACTGGTCATATAGTAAAAAGAAGGGATTAAAAATGAAAAATCTTTGATGAATTACGTATATTAGAACTGCCGTATTAGGAAAATGACCTTTGCGCCTTTGTTGTTAAATTAGAACATACTATATTAAATAAATAATTTAATGTTATGTAAAATTAAGTTTGTAGTTAAATAATAAATAACATTGAAAAAATAAAGGGAAATAAATAAAGGGAAAAATTTGAACTGAAATACTAAATATTACAAAAATTATTTCTTTAGAAAGAAATACTTTATCGGTTTATGGATACTTTATGGATCTGATTCTAAATGAAGAATTTTTTCTTGATTTGAATCTGTAGAATTTTTTTTTCAAATATGATCGTAATATTGTTATTACTTCTACAATATTTGCTTCATAATTATGTTGTAGCCATAAGGATTCAGTGCAGGTGTTAAAGATGCTGTTGTCCGAAACGTCAGGTATAGTAATTATCGTTTATTATAACAACGGTTTTAAGGATTTACTTGTGCTACAGTTCTAAAGTATAGTTATTTAAATTTGTTTGCATATGTAATTAACAATAAAATTTTCTTATATGCTTTTAAGGTAATCGTGTTTTTTTTATGTTGAGAGGCATAAAAGAGATTTTATTGAAAACAAATACACACACATATAATGAAATTTATTTACCTCTCAAAGAATACAGATTCGTTTATTTATTATAATAGATCGGTGTTTTAAAATCTTACCCAATAAATTATTATTGATAAAAATAGCACAACCTATTATCGTTCCCAAGCTTAAAAATAGGAAGATCTATGTAGCAGGCTTTTAACACAAGAGGCTAAAATATTAACGCAATTTTTAACCGGAACCTAAATAAAGTTTGTTTACCTTTGTTTTGTATTTTTCCTCTCTTAAGTATAAACTAATTAAGCGAAACATTGCATTGTTTAGGACTATTTATTTTAAATTAAGAACCTAGGGCTCCAAATCTTGCCATGATCATGGAAAAGCTTGATCACTACTCGATTTCATCCAAAATTTGGTTCATTTTTTCTATATAAAAATTTTGCTAATCGTATTTTTTTTCTCAAAGTAATTCCCAAATTTGGTTTAAGAAAATTAAAAAAAAGAAAAATCAATGTCAGTGACTTACTCTGTCAGGCAACCGATGCTTTTTTTTTTTTTGGTGGAATAGAATTCGAAGTTTAGATCGAAAACTTAGTTTTATAATTAGTTGGCACCATCGCTAGCTAAAAAATACTTACTGTAGAACGAAATAGAATTTTAAATTGAATTGGATTCATCATCGCCATTTCGGAAGATCCATACATCAAAAATTAATGTGTGTGTTTGGTGAGGCCAGAAGAATGTAATGTGAAAACAGAAGACATTTTTTTTCAGATCTCGCAATTTTTTTTTTCATTTTTTCACCGATTTCAATAAATCTTTTTTTGGTGGTACTAGGTTGAAAAATATTACACACACATTTTTACTAATATGCCTTAGAAGCT
>NW_027106050.1:94089-95913 GCF_000696795.3 Halyomorpha halys | reverse complement strand
TTTTATGTTATCATATCACCCTTTGCTCAGCATCTATGTAATAGTATATAATAACCAATCCGAATGAATTTTTGTGTAGAATAAGAACAAAAAATTATTGATCGTATTAAATGAATTGAAGTGTGTAAAAAATTACAAAAATCCAGAAATTTGTGTAATATGGGTCGAAAATTAGACCATTCAGATCGACTAACATTGAGAAGTGAGTCAGGTAAATGTTTTTTGTATTTTATGAAAATTTATATTTGAGAATTTTTGAGGACTAAAAACAAATCTGACTTTTCTTAAAGAAGTTTTTTTTGCCCAATTATATGAGAAGCGGTTTTTAATTTTTGTGATTTTGTATGCATTTAAAATCAATCAATTCATATTTTTGTTATTCTTCATTCGAAAAAGAATTGATTGGTACATTTTTACCGCACAGCACCATGATCACAGCACACTATTAAATTATTCAGACCGAATGACTTAGAAAAGTGGGACAAAATATATTATATAGGTTAATAAAGTTGATAATCGTTTTTCGCTTCACCAAAACTATCTGCCCATGATTAGGCATTTTTGGTCATAAAAAAAATCAAAACATTTTCGCCAATCATATTTTTTTTTCTAAATTCACAAAAATTGAAATAACTTCAACACGACACCATTAATCTACAGGAAAATTAAAAGGGATTTAAGACGATATAAACTGCTCAAAATAGTACAAATCGGACTTTCGTATATTAGAATTTATTAAATTCTTGATTTGAAACTGCTTTTTCTTTTATGTAAAGACATAAAATCTAAAATGTATTGATATTTTACATACAATTGTAGTTACATTTGATATGGATAAAATTGTAAGGAGTTATAACTTTATTTTGAGAACACAGGACATTGGCAGCCTCCAAAATTTGTAATGTTTTATTTAAATGAAAATTCATATTTAACGGTTTTAAAAGACGTTAAAATTAAATATGATTTGATTTTTATTATACGAATATTGCTTGTACAACTTTACTAGACTGATGACTTCAGTTCAAAATGACTTTTGATTTTTGTAATTTTTTACACACTTAAACTCATTTAATACGATCAATAATCATCTGTTCTTATTTTACAACAAAATTAAAAAAAAAGAATGAAAGAAAAAAAAAATCAGTTGGTATGGGATAACATAAAAAAATATATAAAAATATTATTTTTCTCGGCTCTTTAGGCGCATTGACAAAAACTCTTGGAAACGTATATAGTATTTTTTGACCTATTATCACCAAAAACTAATCATCTAAGCTTCGTTTAGCACCCAACCCACTTTATAGAATATAGATTGTATTTCGTAAAACTTCTTGCCATAGAAAAATTGTTCCATGTTGATGTTATAAAATATGAACTTGCTATCCATATCTCACAAGTATGAGAGTTTAGAATCCAATTGACCCTCTTCTACACTCTTCATTTTGAAATAGCAAAATATAAAAATTGTGAACTGCAGAACTTCACTTTGCGCAGGGGCCATGCTAATCTTCTCTGTGTTGCTAATCGTTTCAATTTTAGTATATGTACCCCCGAAGCGAGTATCTGTGTGGTGTAAACTTGAAACTCGACTATTCCTTTGGTCGATGTGCTCGCCGAGGGGAGGGGTTAAGACTCAGTCTAAATTCAATCACTCATTAATATTACTCATTAGTAGAGAGGTCCCTTTCCACTCGTGGCAACAAAGACGGCGAGTAAGCACCACAGTGCTCCCTCGCACACAGAGGATCTCACTACCTACCTCAAAATGCCCTTCAGGCAAAGAAAGGACATTGTATTAACTATGTATTATGTATATATGTATGC
>NW_027106050.1:86160-93933 GCF_000696795.3 Halyomorpha halys | reverse complement strand
ATTTTGAATATATTGATGAAAATATTAAAATAATTTTGCAAAGATACTTTACTAAAACACCATAACCGTTTGTGCATTGGTCGTTCATGAATGAAAATATATGAAACTAAAAAATTAAAAAAAAAAAGAAAAAGAAAATTTAGTTGGTACATAGGAATTTTAATTGGAAAATACTAAAAGTCTAATACTACCCGACAAATACAATAAAATTCGTTGTGTATGTGAAAGTAATTTATCGTATCAAATTTTATATAAATCTAAAATTTATATATTATTTTGTTCAAAAAACAACGCCTGAAACCTGCTACCATTTCTTGTTATTCGACTATTTACAATTCAATGAAACAAACAAATCAATCACAGAAAAGTTTTATCTAGAAGAGAGAAAATAAACAAAGCTTTGCATTCCAACGAGCTATAAAATCCAATGGCTACCCTCTGGAGCATTTGGAATAAACCAAGTGATAAACTGTCTGGAATTGTTCCAGAACGGTAGTACCAAAAGGTTTTTACCTTCTGAAACTTCAGATAGTAAGGGTGTATATGTATATAATCTATCTATAATTAATTGTTGATATCAAGATTTAATGATTTTTTATGATAATTTTGAAGAATTATTTCAAACAAGAATATGATAGCTTTGATACACAACAATAGACTGAAGACTTCGTTTGCATATCTAAGCATTCAATGCCCGACCCTACATTGTTGTATCCTGATTTGCATGACAAATGATGCATTTGGATTTATCTTCTGAACAAATATAAGTAAAACTAAGCAATAAATAAAAAAACAAGGATTGGAAAGGAATAATATTAGCTATTGTTTTGTTAGAATGTTGATTTAATTAATAATAATAAAAATCTTAGTAAAATTTATTTCATTTTACGAGCCTGCTTGTAATATAATATAAACGTTATGCTTATGTTTAAGAAGAACTCTGGAGTAATTACGTTCTTACAATCAGTGCTGTATGATTATCCAGTGTCTTCAGATTTTCCTTTGTTTTTAGAATCTTATAATTAACTTCTTTTTTTTTTAAATACTTTTTATTTATTGATAGATATTACAATCTGCCACACAGTTGTGGTCAATAAGTAATAGTGATGAATGATCTCATACATTCTAAAATAAAATAAAATAAATAAATGAACGAAAAACTCTTAAAATATATTATAATTAACTAACACACTTATCTGCTATATTTGGGCTTTGATTAATTGAAACAGTTATAAAATAATTAGCAAAATAAATTGTAAAATCGAACAAATCATTTTTAGATTAAAAAAATAAATGTACATTTTCGGTCAAGAATTATAAAAGCAAATTGTCATATTTAAACGTTAAAAAATCATAATCTTTTCATAGTTTTTGAATATCCATTAAGCTCGTTGAGCCCCTTAGCCCACTTTCGGAATCTGATGATTATTCATTTTTCTTTGTTCACTTGGTGAGATGATTTAAAAAAAAATGAAATTAGAAAAAATGTAGTTTACCGAATAACTGTTTTTTTCTATGAGAAGAATTAGTTAACACGCAACAATCCATAAATAGACAGAACGTATTGTACTTTTTAAAAGACGGATATAACAAATTTCTTCCAGTAAAGAAAACATCGCCCTCAAGGAGAAAGTCATATAGTAGGATATGTCTTTATGTTAATAATAATAATAATAATACACTTTATTTATTCTGGGATTGATCCCTTTAGCATAATATTATGGGTGTAAAAATTAGGCTTTAGAGCCTTGGAGCAAAATACAAAATAAAAATGAAATTATAAACCATTATAAAATATAATGAAAATAGTGAATTTGAAAAAAATCAAAATTAACAACAATAATTAACAAAATATTTAAAATAAAGGTAGAACATATAAAATAAAACCATATGTCATATCATAAAACATATGGTAACCAACTTCTGATAATAAATTTTTAAAAACGAGAACAAATCAAGTACAAGTAAACTAAAAATAATAAACAAAAAAGTATAATTTCTGCTAATACACATATTTACAAGTATAAACAAAAATCTGAAAAGATCAAATACAGAAAATATATAAGCCAACGGTATATTTTTTATTATTAATACTTTTTTTCGGCCTCACATTGGAGTACTATATTGCCTAACCATGGTTGGGGGTCAAAGTTTTTCATTTTGTGGGACCGCCACTCAACGAAAAAAGTCAACACCCCAGGTCGGATTCGATTCGCACCACCAATAGATATCAAAAGACTGTGCCTTAACCACTGAGCTCGGCCCATTACTAATATTTATTGAGTATTAATTTATTTCTAGGCGATAATTTTGATTTTTTATTGAAATGTAGATACATTTTGAATATTATTCTCTTTTTATATCTATTTTTTATTAAAGTGGTGGTTGAACAAACGTTTAATGTCTAACATGACTCCTAAGTATTTAACGGATTTGGCAGAAGAGATAGGTCGTTTAGAACTATGTTCCAAAGAAGTAAAGGTCGTATTTTTGTGAAAACTATAGGAGGTACTTAAATATTTTGTATAGCTTATTTTAGTATATTAATGAAAGTGAAAATTCGGTATGATGAGATGTGTATCACAGTTTCATCGAAAAAGAGGCTTTAACATTTTTAAATTTTGGGTAGTCATTTAGTCACCTTTGAGAATCAGTTCATGTGTGTCTGATGGGCGTCTGAGAGTTGAGGTTTTTGAAGTACATTTTTGAATAATAACCCTAGCAGCACCAAGGTAGTATTCATTACGGCCTACTCCAAGGGGGGGCTCGCCGAGCCCTGCACTTCCCAAGACGAGCTCCACAAGCCCTCACTTGATTTTAACCCTTATATCATTAATTTTCCTTTTATGGTAAACTTACTCTTTTGAAATATAATAATTTCTTCTTACTTCTGTAAATAAGATGGTAGAATAAGGATTATTTAAAAAAAAAAATAAGGACCTAAGATTTCTATATGGTTTATTATGAAAATGTTTTAATTTGGAATTAAAAAAAGAATAAGAATACATGATACAACAAAAACCTAGGGTCGCTGAAACTTTAATTATTTTCAATTTCATGAATATTTTAAAACAAAAAATAATTCTATTGTCTGAACTTAGGTATAAGAATAAAATGTTTATGTTTACAAATGCTCATCACTAGATTCAGCAGGTTCACATGTGTCAACTCTTTTCAAAACAACTAAAAAACCAAAGAAACATATCAGTCCGAAAATATTTTTAAGTAAAAAAAACTGAGGAAATCAGACCAGTAGTGAGAGTATGGGCGAGCTGGTGCACTTCCGTGAGCAGCCAATCAGAAGCCAGCATTTTGATGAACCTCAGGTCCCTTCCCTGCACCAAGGGGGGGGCTCCACCCGCCCTCATCTCATTTTTCTAACACAAATAATTTTTCGTGCTCTTCCTCCTTATCAAATATTTTTCAAATCAATTGCAACATGTTGGTAGATAAATTTTAGGCAAATAGATTTTTTTCCTTGTCTGTGAAAAATTTTTTGAGAGCAGTATTAAAAAAAATCGGAAGTGAGGGCTCGGCGAGCCCCCCCCCCTTGGTGCTGCTAGGGATAATTCAGGTACTAGGATTTTTGTATTTTATTTTCAAAGGGAATTAATGAGATTTTTAAGGGTAGCCACGATTTCACTCTTTATTTTCCCCTCCCCAAAAAAAAAATTATTAGTGATTTTAATAGGAGATAATCGTGGTGGAGGATGATTTCGATTCCACCTTCAAATACTGTATGGATAACACGGCATGGTTTGTTCGGTTTTATTTTAGGAGCTGTTGAAGGAATTACTTATTTTATTTATTCTGTTGCACATAAAATTTATTCATTCGACCGTGATGAAACGGGATTCAGCTCAGTTTAGGAAATCATTCTATCCCAATTTTCTTGGAATCTCCACTTCCTAGAAAATCAGAATAATTTCACTATTTATTTTAATTTTAATTAAATTGAATAATAATGTAGTTATAATTGAATACGAAAATAATAAAACATTCTCATTATTTCTTGCATTTCTACGAAATACTGGTAATTAGATACAATAGAGTAGATTTATTCATTACATCATTGTCCATGGTTGGGTGAAGGTCTTTCGTTTTGTAAGATAGCTGTGGTCAAACCGCAGAGGAAGGAAAGTGATCGCAGTTAGGGTCAATGTTTGATGAGGATACACCTATCTGTGTTTGTGTAACTAATACAAATAATTTTTAAAATCATTGATTAAAAAAATAAATAATAAAGATAAAGAAACCCTTTATTACCATATCCAGCTCGACCATAAGAAATTTATTATAAGATTAATATAATTATTATGGCTTATGAAAAATATACAGTATAATTTAAATAAATCTAGAATATGCATATTTTTCTTCAAATTTTATTAAATACGCTCTCTACTTACTCGATCTTTATTTTTTTTAATACAAATTAAACTTTATTTAAATGCTAAAATAATAGGTTGAGTAATAATTAATAAAAATCTAAAGTAGTTTCATAAATAGAAAAGTAAACACTTGTATATAAAATTTAATTTGAATAAATAAAAAATTTAGTTTATATTTACATAGGAAAAAAATAAATGCTACACGATATATAAATATATATATACATACGTGTCATATGTGCCTTCCGAATCAATTATCTTTTATTTAAGCTTATGTATGGTAGTGAGTGATTTTACAACTATATTTATCATATAAACAGCGAATCTAAAATAACGATCCTCTTTTTCCATTTATCTTTTTTAAAATGGTCCTTCCTCATGAATTTATTATTCTATTCTTGAGAGCTCTATCTTCATGAGTTTATTTATCATAATGTTTATTGAGTGGTAAAGAGTTAAAGTTGTAAAAGGGGATGATGGTAGCAGCGTGCCAGTCTGCCAACCTAAAGTTGGGAGTTCGAGTTCCCAGCCCTATCCGGGATTTTTTCAAGCATATAATTATACAGCCTCCCTCACGACCTTTCCCCGAGCATTTGACCTTTGCCCGTTAGCCAATGGGTGGCACTCACAAAAATAGGCGTGGGAGTGACGAACCCACCCTACGAAAACGACGTTATGAAAGGAGTAATGTATTTCCTAAGTACATCGCGCGAGTCCTTGGACCTCCACGGTCTGTCGCGCTAATATTAATAATAATAATAATGAGTTAAAATAAATAAAATTAAAAAGTTTTGAATTTAATCCAGCGGAGTAATTTATATTTTTATAAACATAAACAACAGATTTCATCTATTAGAAATAAAATCAATGGGCAAATATTATTTGTTTACTTAATTAATCATACGTTCCCTATTTGTTTAGCAGAATTTATCGACTTGAAAATCACAGTTTGTCATCTTCTTGATAAAAAATAAATGGTTTATAAACTTTATTGAATACATAATTGTTAGGATCTTCCAAAGTCTCGCCAACTTCTTAGGAAGTTTATTTTTCAAACTTTGTCCCACAGTACTGGTATTAGGCTTAGTTCTAAACCTTCCCTAATCTATTTTTTAAAATATAAATTTGTCTTAGAAAACTGTTAGCTCATGGATTAAACTAACAAAGAACTATTTAACTCTAGGGCAAAGAGGGCACAGGCTGCATATTTTAAAACCTCGAGAATAGTTAAGTCCTTGCAAAAGTTACGTTAGATCTAAAAACTACTTAACTCTAGACTCACCTGGCCTAAATTTATTAAAAATTATTAATTTTTAGATAGCTGAAGCACATCCATTTCTAATATGACCGATATTAAAACACCCAATTACAAAACCATTCCCACTTCACGAGGTCATTTAATCTTGAATCATTAAATTATTTATAAAAATAAAATCCTATTTTTCTTCCAAGTTTTTAAAACTATAGATGGTATATAAATCTGCTAGGGACAATCAGATTTCTGTTTTCAAGAATACTAATTGCTATCTTTACTATCTTTCAGGTAATTTTTTTAATTCCGTCCTCCCAGAACTTCTTAGATTTTTGGGCAATGAACTCCTCTATGTGCGTTTTGCAGTCCTCGATCGAATTAAAGTGTTTTCCGTTAAGAGAGTTTTGAAAGACTCGAAATAAGTGAAAATCTGATGGGGCAAAGTCTGGTGAACAGGATGAGTGAGGGATCGCATTGAAATGATGCATAAAAGTACCTTAAATAATCCTTCTTTAGAATGTGTAAACTTTATTGACCAATAAACATGATTTTATAAACATAAAGAGGATTAAATTGAAATATTGAAAAACTCTACGAACTTATTTTACAACCCAATAATTATCTGCTACCTGGGAATTTAATCTCGTGTAATTTTAATGGTACGCATAAGCCAAGACAAACATTGCCTAGAACAGCTCCGTTTCCGAATATCACCTTTACGAACTTTAGTATTTTTTTAGATATTTTAAAATTTTTATTTTTTCAAATATGTGTCCAGTTGAAATTTTTAGTTTTTACTGTGAAATGTTTTCAGGTCAGATTTTTTTTTGGATTTTCTTGTTTGTTATTCTAAAGAAACTTCATCCCAGAATGAAGTTTTTCTTTTCTATTCAATTATTTAATAAAAACTTGTGTCTTTAAAAAAAAATAATTTATTCTTCATCTAAATATTTTAGCAGTTTTTTTTATCAAATCATCTGTCTGAATTCTGAACGGTTTAACAAACTTTATAACTTAAAACTATATTTTTATTTTATACATTTTTACAACTGGGCTATAGCTGCTTTACAATTGTATTACATTTGCGGAAATGGAATTTTTACTTATTTGAATTAATTAGTTGAGCCAAGAGTTCTGAAAAATATATATATATATATTTATAAATTCAACCTAATGTTTTCTCGTGCGAATGGAATTTTATTATTTTATTATTATTCTAATGGTTTCTATTTTCAAAAATATTCATGACTGAAATTGAAATGTTTAAAGAAATAAAATCTGTTTCATCACATTTATTTTTCTTCCACTCGATGGTACTAAAGGAAACGGAAATTAATGTAATTATCTACCACCTGGGGATTTAACCTCGTGTTATTTTAATGGTAGGCATAAGCCAAGACAAACATTGCCTAGAACAGCTCGGCTATTGTTGATTTACCGCAGCATGATACTGCTACGTGAGGGGAACTCAAACAAGAAAGAAAACAGATGTATAACGCTCAAACTGTGGAAGGTTTCCCTCTTATAGATTCTTGAAATATTTTTCATCTCCTCAGTGCACCTTCCAGACCACTTGAGTATTGTATTCAATTATATTTTTACCGTCGGTTTAAAAGTACAACTTTACATATTTTCACTGAAAAAAAGTTACTTTGATTGAGATGAAATTTCATCATGACATATTATTATTTAATTTACCACTATATATCCAATTATATTGTTTTTATATAGAAGATTAAATGTACCTTTTGTATCATAAAAATATAGTTAAAAACGAAAATTTCATTATTTTTGATTTTAAATATTTTAATATTTAATTACCAATGTTTCGTTATTACTGTACAGAATGGATAAATATGAAACATAAACAAACAATAATTATTGTGAAATATTCATCGAGAGAATTGGTTTAAACGTATTAATTAAAAATGCTTCAAAAATCGAATTGGTGTTGTTAAGCACAAATAATGTAGATTTTTGTCTCTTTGCTATTCTAAACCATATTGTTCAGACATTCAAAACAATGAAAATAGACAGATGGATTATGACGTGACAACACTTTCATGTAAATACATAAAGATAATAAAAACGTTCCTTTAAAAAAAAAAAAAAAAAAAAAAAAAAAAAAAAAAA
>NW_027106050.1:54412-86110 GCF_000696795.3 Halyomorpha halys | reverse complement strand
AAAAAAAAAAAAAAAAAAAAAAAAAAAAAAAAAAAAAAACTTGCAGTTTTAGATGATTGTAGACCAAATTTTCGACTGTAAATTTTTATATTGAGCTGTGAAAATTCAAATTTAAAGGAATCAAGAACAAGTTTCCGACAAAAAAATTAAAACGCCTTTCATTTTTAATGTAACCTGAAAGTAACGGATATTTCGTTTTATGATTCTCAAAAGGAAATTCTTCTTTTGTTGAAACTAATCCAAATGATTTCCTTACTTTTTTTCAGGATACTGAGGTTCAAATTTTTAAATTCATTTTTAAATTGTAGATTCAAAAGTTCAATAATTCAAAATATCAATAACTAAGCATCTTAATTTATTTATAAAAGCTAGTCCAATATATAAATATTAATATTTGTTTGTTCGTATTTCGTGCACTGCCAAATCACAATCAAAAAGCCAAATCACAATGAACGGTATTCATCCGATTATGATTTGGCTTTTTGCTAAATGTTCAAGAATATCAAGGGAAGAATATAGGCTGATCTGATTTTTTCGTTGGAAAAAAGTTATTAACAAAATTAAACATTTTTAGCTCAAGCTCGGAAATGCTTATCATATGCCATTCACAGATTGTTTTCATGGTTATCATATGCCAATTGATTTATCTCTTGCCAAAAAATTGGAAAAAAATATTGCTGATTTTATTAAATCATTTCTATTGATTAAAAATTAAAAGAAATAAATAACGCGGATTTTTGTAAAGTAGGTCAACAATTTTTTATTTTTCATCAACAAATATCCAAAAATTTAAAATAAATCGATAAGCAGTCGTGCGATCATAAAATCAATTTTTATTTCATTTTTCAGGGCCTCCAATATCTTATGAAGGGACCCTAATATATTAGAGTAACCACTAATAGAGTTAAAGAATTAGCTATCAGTTTTTTCAAAAGTTATAGATAGTTTTAGTTGTCATGTTCTATAGCTAAAATATTTTTTAATTGTCCATTTCAACTAACAACTAATTTAGTTGTTAGATTTAGCGGCAGCTAATCGTCAATAACTAAATTAGTTTCATTTTTTAGCGAAATTAATTCCGACAATTATTTAACTATTAATTTGTAGCTTAGTTAACTAAACATTAAATACCCAATGCCCAACTCTGCTGAAGATATAATGTTTGCTGAAACATTGGACATCTTGATTATAAATTTAAATTGTAGTGAAATAATCTTGCCTATAATGCTGTATTGATAAGTAAGATTTAAGTCCAAAAAATGTGGATGTTGAGTTAAGTACATAGTCCGACTCAGGAAAAAATTCTCTATCGATTGGTATAAAGGATTTAAATTGAATATTATGATAATACCCTGGTTAAAACTGTATTGAACGGATAAGTTTTTATGTAGAATTTGTCTTAATTTATTTTTCTTTTACTGAAAAATCAAGAATATGGATTTAAATCCTTTATACTTATAAGTAGAGAACTATTTTTAACAAATATACCATAACATAAAAAAAAAGATAAATTATTCAGTCTTGGAACAACAATTGAGTAACACAAATACACGCTCGCATGTACCTGTATATATATGCTAAGTTATAAATACATCCAACTGTACATATATATGCAGTTATTAGAATTCGATTGTTTTTTTTTTGTCTGTTATGAACTTGTTTTATAGTATTTATCATATAAAGATCATATCACATGGTACAGACACACTTTTAACCTAATGGATGGTAAGCATTATTGCTAAAGGTTAATTGAATTATTAACGATAATAATTGGATGGAGCTGTTGCAGAAATATCATGCATCCTACAATGATTACTACATAGCACGCACTAATTCAACACGATGTCATCTCTCGCATTTTAATTTATTCTGAAGGTCTTCTGGATGACTTTATTTCGTGTCAGCTGGATGTTATATGATTAAGAAATGGTGTTTAAAAAATATATATTTAATTGGCTGGAATATTACCATGATTCTTCTTTCCATGGTGACGGTAAAGTTTTATAATTCATTCTAATTCAGTAGAATTAAAGAAAATTCACCCTTATCATACGAAAATAGAGATGTTATGAAAGCAATATGGAGTATAAATTATGAAAAGAATGCTCAGCGATTAGGAATAGAGAAAAGTTTTGAGCATTAAATTAGTCCTGCTGTAAGATTTGTTATAATATATTTTTTTTAGAATATATTTCTTTACAATATAGTATAGAAAATTCTCTTTTATTAGGGTGCTTTATTTTTGGTTTTACATATTCAGTAGCGTTTAAATTCAATTGAAGGGCTCCGGAAATAATATGATAAGCCACGAGATGTGAAAATCACAAGCAGTTAAAAAAAAAAATTAATTCTTACTTAAAGATGGTCATTCCTTATCAGTTCAACACAGTTTTGAAGCTTACCATCAGACATTTTTTTAAAAGTTTATACAGGTGTTGGATAAGTAAACTATTGAAAAAATGTGAAATTTTACTGAGATATGTTCACTCAGATCTGTTAAGTCCTCATAAATCGGCCTACAAAAAAAAAAAAAAAAATATAACAGAAATCGACAGGTTTTGAAAGTTCAAAACAGAAGCTTTCCAAACGTAGCTTGCTTGAGACATGCCATATGTACATGGTATATTACAATATTGGTATTTCAATGTATATCCCATATACATATAATTCAAAAACATATCTAAAGTGGACATATTTCAGTAAAATTGTTGTATTTTTGTAAATGTTGTAGTCTATACCTAAACACCTATGCAAAATTTGAAGAAAATGTGGGATAGTAATGTTCAAATCTGTGGTGTGTTGACATTGATTAGTCCTGTTTTGTATATTTTATATCTCAAAAGTAAAACAAATATGCATTTTTGCTCAAATTTCTAACTGTCTTAAAAATTGTGGCTTACATGTTAATGTTATGAAAACATGTAATTTTTGCTCTGAACCATTCAGTTGAAAATTATCAAACCTGACAACATGGCATTAGTTAATTCATTTAAAACTGAGCTTTAGACTAATGAATTTAAAAACATAAATTGTAAAACTTCAAATTTAAATTTAGGAACATGAAAGAGATGATGATGATGAATAACACCTAATAAGTTCCTGTCAATTTCAGTCGCCGGAAGTTGGAGATGGACTCTTTAAGTACAAGAGCAGGGAAGGAAAAAAGGCAGTTATCTCACCCCAATTTTTGATTACTTTAATGAAAACTATGTATAATTAATAGTCAAAATTGATGAGTCTGCCAAGTATAGGTAGGGGGAATAAAAATGGCGGCTGTTTCAAACCCTTATAAAAACACTAATTTTTCATTCGGAGCTCTATATCTTAAAAACTACCAACAACACTAGAAAATCTAAGAGAACATTATTTAAAGAAGAGTAAAATTTTTGAAATATTAGCCCTAAAAAAACTATTTACGTCCAATAGTTCTCGAGATATAGCTTTATAAAAAGCAAAATATTTTAAAAATCTACTGAAAGATTAGGTAGTTAGTTAATTTATTTTGAGAATTCTATATCTCCGGAACTATGAGACGTACAAATGTCTATTAGCACTCAAATTAAAGCTAGTTTAATGGACTATAAAGTAGTTTACGATGTTTATCTTCGTAGGAATAATAGTTTACATGACATTTGCTGAAATATATTGATTTCTAGTTGTTCGGACCAATTTTCATTTTCCAAATTCATATTCATAAGTGAATATCATAAAAACTACTAACTCTACGAAGATAAGTTTAAATGACGTTCTCTTAGGTTTTCTTGTGTTGTTCCTACTTTTTAAGATATAGAGCTCCGAATGAAAAATTAGTTTTTTTGATCGCTCTTGGGCACTTGTACTATCTTCCATCCAAGAGACTCTAAGGTCTCTTTGTTTAGTTTTTAGCGCATAATTCAAAAACAGTACGTCGCAAAGAAAATTGTACTCTTTCAAGAGATAAAGCTATTTACAAAATGACATGATCATATTTACTCCTATCTCTTACCACATAAAAGATCTGAGCTGGCTAAAACGTAAAAGATATGTGGATCAAGTATGGTAAAATATGGATATCAAAGGGATACACTTTATAAATCCTCAGTCAGTGGTACCAAGTTTGAATGCACGTCGGAATTTATATACCAAGAAACAAGAAGTGTAGCTTAAAAGATGTCCACGTAGAAATAAAATTAGTAAGTAGTAACCCAATGCATAAACTATATTCCTATTGTTTCCATTCTTTAACTTAGGTTAAGCAGCTAACAATGCAAAAATAACACTAATGAAACAAAGTAAATTATTAATTTTATTATTTTTTAGTCATTTAAGCTCATCGTGGCACTAACTTATTAAATTGAGTAAATAGAAAAAATTTAGAGAACCCAACTAGCCTTAAATCGTCGTTGAAGAGACAAGTTCCCGTTTAACAGATTAAGGTTCTGTTTTTGAGAGATCATGTCTAATTTTGATTATAAATTTAAAATGAGAATTGAAACCATAAGATTGATGGAATTAAAGAAAAAAATATAACCCTATATAATATAATAAACAGTTGATAGAATCTGTGCCAGGTTAAAGAGATTCGAAGAAAAAGAGATCTACACTACGATACTTTTTTGGGAATAAAAGATTTTATGAGGTAGTAAATCTAGATGAGGTCGTTCGATTACAGAAACAGATCGGGGTGCTGGGGAAATGAAAAGATTTTTATCAAAGAATCATTAATGTTTAGGTCTAAACGAAATATCTGTTCATTGCATGTGATAGCTAAGAAAATAAGGAACGAGTTACTGATTGAGGAAAAACACAAGGTTATTAAGATAGGATTTATTACAGGCAAGCAAAGCATATAAACGTTAAAATCACTAGAGATAATAATGTCGGAGTAGAAAGAGACCAGTTGAACTAGGAAAGATTCAAAGAGATTCTTGAATAGAACATGAGAAGATCGGTAGACAAAGACGTATAACAGAGGAAAGGAGATAGTTAGAGATACGAACCCGTATATTAGGTAAGGAAAATTAGAAGAAGGATTTCGGGTTTAAGGCTGTCATGGATATGAATGGCGAAGTAAAGAATAATTGGAAGTAGAAACTTAATATATGAAAAAATATCGAAGTAATATGCACTGAACTCATCTAAGTTGGCAATAAGGGGTTGAATCCCCCAAAAGTTGTTTATTACTTTTTGAAGAAACTTTGAAGAGCTATGAATAAATTAGTTTGAGGAACGAAAATTTGATGTCTCGTTGGTATATTATATATATTTTTTAAATATAACATTTTTATAAACTAATATAAATATATTATAATTGAAAAAAAAAAATTAAGTCAGTGGGAAATAACTCAGATGAATATGGTAGAAGCTTTAATATTCAAATCACGTTCTTAACATAACAAATATAATTTAAAAACTAAAAAATCTTAAAACTCAAGTTCTACTCTGTATTATGTCTTCAACGGATTATCATTTTTTATTAGACGCATTTAAAAAAAAATAATAAAAATAAAAATGCGGTAAAATTTTCATTTACTACACATCTTGATTTTAAGCCAAAAAAACCAACAAGGAAAGTTTCATTTATCTCAAACCACAGAACATATGCTACAGCACAATAAAAACACAAATTGATTCTTTACGTTCTGTTTGGAAGGTACTGTTCTAGTTGATCAATACGATGAGCCACAGAAAAACCCGGTAGTTCTAGTCAACGATGCCGTCAACAAACAAGATACATTTTGTTTTCTTTCTCGTTTGAATTGAACAAATATGGTTTCATTTTTATTACTTAGGTTATTAGCCGTATTGGATTCTTTTCCTTTTGTAACTGTCCAAATGAGGTCTTGAAAGCTTGTTTTATTAAGAAACATTGTATACAAAGCTAATTGAGGAAATAGTTCAAAGACATATAACTTTATAGTTAATTTAAGATAAGAACTTTATAGTTTTTTTTTTTAATGACTTTATCGTAACATTTAATGAAACCCCTTTAATACTAAATAAATTTGATACATCAATAACTTTAAATAAATTTCAATTAAAATATAACATGATAGAAAATTGGCTTTATTTATTTTATTTATTGCCCCTTTTTATTTCTTCCATTTCATTTTCTTTCTACTTCTGGAAATAAAAATTTGAGCGGTTCTTCTTTGTGGCAAATAACATAAATTTTTTTGTAAACTCTCTAGAAACCAAAGCTTAAGGTTAATTTCATTAAGTTTTTACTATCTATGGATTAGCCTAGAACGTACTTGTAAACAGATTTTACAAAAAAAATCAGTTTACCTTCTTATTAATAAAGTATCATAATGATAATTTTATATCTTTATACTTTCTTGAGACTGGTTATTATTTGTTTAAATAAAATACATTTTAAACAATTTTTATTTCTTTATAAGTCTAACGTTTTGGCCAATTCGGCCATCCTCAAGGATAATCTTAAATACAATATTAAAACGACATCAATTTTAAAAAAAACATTATGCAGGCTATTCTGCCCAAGTCATTAATTTCAGTCCATAATTACCCTAGTTTTTCAATTCTTCATATTAAATTAAAAATTAAAACTTTTAATCACAGTTAATTTTCATTATAATAATTTATCAGAACAATATTTGTAACCTTCCACACATCCAGTTCCTGCATAAAGTTTTTTTTTTTAATTTTATTTAAGATTGTCCTTAGCTTTTGATCGAGTCTGGGATCCAGGTCTGCTCTACAAACTTCGTCAATTCCTTCCCCAACATTCTTCCTTTTAATCCGCTCCTACCTCTCTGATAGAGCCTATAAAGTAAATCATAACCTAGCATTGAAAGATTGGAAGTAATATAAATATTAAGCAAAAATAAAAAAGCAATATTTATGAACTTTGCAGTCTTCGTTTGTGAGAATCTTTTGTAAAAATTATATATATTTAGCTATTCTAAATTAAATAACTTTTGATGGTAAAATTAAAAAGACGTCTCTGTAATTAATGGAATTTTACGAGAAGGTAGATAGTTACAATTGTAAAAGTTTTCTTAACTCAGTAATGTATCTATCAATCTTTAAACTTTATTTTCTCTCAGTAATTTCAATTTAGTCGTAAATTCGACCCCTCTAACTTTACTGGTGTAATGTGGTTCACAAAAAAACTACTAAAATAAAAAAAATATATATAAATCTATTTATAAAAGAAATTTTCCTAGCATCAATTGCAGAATAATTTTCAGTAATACTTAACAATATCAGGTTGGCATGAAATGAGAAACGAGGTTTTGCAACGCATAAAAAGTTTGCTACAGGACGGTCATTTCGTCGGTTCCAAGTAGTCTGGTCCTAAGTACAGACCTTGACCCCTGTTCTACAGTGTTCCCGAACCCAGGGTCACCCTCGAAGATAAGGATACGAGAGGGAAATAACCTTCGCTTGGAGTATCCTGCTTTTTATTTTTCCAATTGTCCATGGGTCTTATCCTAAGCCATTCTATTTCCTTCGGGTAGCAACAACGGATTACTTCTAAAACAATTTATAATAATGATCATTCCTGTATGATACGAAACAGAAATACCTATAATCTATATGTCTGAATCTAAAATAGATTTTTTTTCTTATAATTTATTTATTTAAGTGTTTCGACCACTAGGGCCATTTACACTGAATTTACAAAGTTTGTAGATTACTATTGACATATTTACAAAGTGAGAAAGTTACATATAATTACAAATTGAGAAAGTTACATATAATTACAAATTGAGAAATTTAAAAATTAACAATTACTTTTACAAGTTACATTACATTACAATTTACAAATTTACAATTACAATTACAATTAGTTAGACTATATGTGATCATAAATATTAATGATTTTTAGAAAGTGAAAAAGTTTTGTTATTGTTGTGGGATCTTCGCTGATCATCTCCTATAAATCTGAAGAGAACCGATGTGGTTCGTTAGCTATACATTCAGTGAGAATATGCCTAACGGTGAGATCGTTTCCACAGTAGTGACACGTCGGTGCATTTTTTTCATGAGATGACTGTGGGTGATCCGAGTATGGCCTATCCAAAGACGGGTTAATACCAAATCTTCTCTCCGTAGCAGATTCAACTTTCTGGGTGGAGGTTTCACTGTCTGTTGGACCATTCTTAACTTGTTGTCTCTCATGGTGATCCATTCATCTTGCCACTCTTGCCATCCAATTTCTTTTATCCATGAAATAACATCTGCATGTTGACGATGTTACGACTTAGCCTGTCTTTATAGTTAGTCTGGCCTGGGAGTCTGCCATTTCTTTCCCAGTGATCCCACAATGACCTGGGAGCCATGAAAACAAGACCCTACAACCCATGTTGCTCAAAGTTTTCAAATGCTGCTTCAACTCTATTATTAATGGGTGTGTTGAAACTGGATCTTGTAAAGATTTGAGGGCAGATTCCGAGTCAGTACAGATGATTATTGGTATTTATAACAGTAAATTTTCTGTCAGTTCTAAAATGGCATGATACAAACCGTAAATGTGCTGTTAGTTATAAAATGGCAAGATACGAACATATGGATAATCTACCAATTGATAGAACCCAATAAAACTTCTAGAGAAGAAGAACTCGAGGCAATCTTCTTTTAAAACACCTAGGAAAATTATCAGGCAATGGAGGAGAAACAACCATTAGAAACAAGTGGGTTTGGGTGGTTGGGAAGTTTACCATGGAAGAATTGGTATATGGTTCTGGCCAAATCTGCAACATATGGAACTTTAATGTTTTGATGGATGACTTGATTTGTGACAAAGTAAGGAGCGCTAAGTATTTGACGAAGGATTTAGGACTGTAAGGATTGGATACGAGAGGAATTCGATAGTTTGGTGGATTATCGAAGCTCAACCCCGTATGTCCAGATTGGCCTTATTATGGTCATGTAGATCAGTCTTTTGTAATGAATTGGAAGTTTAGACCGTTTGTCCAGAATGTGCTGTAATAGTCGGAATCGACAAGCAGTTTCCGGTCTTTCCGGACAAGCACTTTTCAGTCTGGTATGAGGATGCCAAGTAAGTCGTTTGTTTAGATGTAGACCTTAGTAACGAACGAATCTGTTTGACAGTAATGAGTACGGTATTATTAAAGGACAATGTGGTGCAAGAAGTCAGGTTTGCGGTGAAGCCCAAATGTGATTTGAAGGATTTTATTGGACTTTATTTTAATCTTCCAGTTGACCCTCATTCCTCAAGAAAATAGAGTTTAAAAATGGTTTTATTCCTCTCCTTTCTGGGTTTCAGCATAGTGCAGATTAATGCTTTCAACAGAGTACATCATATGCATTTTGAAAAGATGAAGTTTAAAGCTGGAGATCGCTTTACAAACCCTAAGGGTTTATTTTTTATCAGTTTTTATCCACACACGATATGGGCCATTCTCCGAAGTCGGCGCTATTTAACTATTAACGTTTTCTGAAAATTAATCAGTTTATGAAAATAAAGTTGACTGATTCATTATTTTTTTCCTTCAGAGAATGCTCCTTGATAATATTATGAAACAGGCACACATATAATACTATAATATTCGATTTTTTTTATATTTATAATTCTTATTCTAAAGGGTAACATACCCACCTGAGAAGTGATAAAGCGGAATAAAGCGCTTAATTACTGGATTCCAATAGAAAATGTTTATTTAGTAGTGACCAATTGTAACATTTTGGTCATAATCGATTTTTAACATTGCTTGTTAACAAAATCTAGTCTTGCTTAGAAATACTTGAAACATCTTCACTGTTATGATAATAAAACCCAATTAAAAACATAATATTGAATGCCATTGAATATAAAGAAACTAACAGAAGCTTTTAGTACTATTTTTGTATATAAGTTAACTGACTTAATATGCAAAAACACTCCCATGACTTAAATAAAACAAAATAACAAGGGAAAAATGCCAAACTGGCAAGAAGAGCCTCATTACATCAACTAATATTTCATTTCATATTGTGTAGGAGATAAACATACCATTATTTTCTTCTTTATGAACAATATAGGTCCTGAAAGAGTATTAATAGTTTCTTTTTTATTAATTTCACAAACTTCAATGTCCTGTAATACAATTGAGAATCTCACTTGTCAATGTTAAGGAGTCAATTTTGTATATATTGAAAGAAAATGAAATATTTGTCTCTTCATTGCCATTCTGGCAACTTCCTTATCTTTTGTGAAATTCCAATTCATTTTTTATTTTTACATTCAAGAGAAGCTAGACAAAAAAAAACAAAAAAAACAATGATAAGCTTGTACATAAAGAGGTTCTGAAATACTATGAAAGTATTTAATGTACAAAATTTAAGTCTTATTGTAATTGATTTTGTTGAGGACTAAGTATGACCATTAATTAAATTACTCATACACTTTTCATTCTCTTTCACATACTACACCCAAGAAAAGAGGCTAAAGAAAGGAATGAAGGAGACCAAGTGTTTTCTACTTCCTTCATGTGTCCTGATCACCTTTCAGCTACAAAATTTCTTTTGTGAGGGTATAATGAGTGGCATTACATAAATAGGCTAGTGAGTAACAGAAAACTATGTGACTGAAGTAAAATGTGTTGTAGATATTGGAGTGTTAAATCTATAAGTCAAATAATGTTTTATAAGAATACTTCAGATAATGCTGAAACGATTGCATGCATTTTTTTTATGTGTTGGAAATTTAAATTATTGTGGGCTTTTTAGTACAAATGTTCTGTATGGTCAGGTGTTCCCCCAATCTCTGTGTTTAGTCTGTTTGTGGTGCTTAGTGCAATCTTAGTGCATGTCGGCTCTATATTTAAATGAACATTAGACACTCAATGTAAGAGCTAATTAGCATGTAATTAATATAATATGTCGATGTAAGACATAACTAATTCCCCTAACATTAGATTTATTATAAAAGAAACTAGTTTATCTTATTCAACTTCTTTAACTCACATTCAGCTACAAATCATTCTTTAAAAGCTGTTTAAATGAAATAGTATCAAAATTAGAGAATGTCTCCCTTAATATTCATTAAAACCAATGTTTGAACCGTCAATTTAATTTTGTAATTTAAAAAGTAATTAAATTCATTAAAAAATAAAATAAAAATAATTGAAATAGGGTGGTAACCATCAAAGGTTTAGAATATATTGTATATTTTCTAAATGCATGACTTTACAAGCTATTAAAAATAGTTTATTTTTTTTTTATTTTTTACAACTTTTAACTGACACTTTTCCTGATTTTGCTCTTCCTGTCGGATGGTTTTGCTATAAATCCACATTCTATTCCAGTTCAATCAGTAGCTACATTGATTACGATGAATCAACAGTATTAATTACTTTACGCTCCATTCTGTTTTAAACTCCACATCTGCTACTACCAACAAGCATTCTAAGCTGTAAAACAAATATTCATTCCCACAAAGTGCAACCAATTTCAATCGACGTTCCTTATCATGAGTAAGTTCTGTGTACTTTTATTTTGTTCAATTTAGAAGATAAATAAGGCCAAAAAGTAAATGATGAACACATTATCATAATGATCCTGTTGTCAAGAAAGAAGTTTTATATAGAAAAAAAGAGTTCAATAAAAACCATATCTAACAAAGTCTTTAATGTTTTTGAATATTTTATAGTGATTTATGTACATAATTGAAGACGTTATGTATACCAAAAAGGTAATACAAGACAATTTAGCAAAAATGGGGAGTTTTGCTAAGAACAATATTTTGAATACTCCTTTTAATACATAGCTTAATATTAACATAGTTCTCAATAATATAGAGGAAATTACTTCATTATTTTTTAATGTATGAGTTACATACTTTTTCTAATTTGATCCGACTTATTGAGTGTGCTGAAATACAATTGAAATCTCATTGTAAACTGAGTTAAGAGGGGTAAGGGTTTAATATGGTTGGTGATATTTTACTAAATCTTTTTTTGTACATAATTAACAACAAGGTAGCTTAAAATTATATTTCAACTTAGTTAAAAAATTTTGCCCGGATATTTGGATATAAAATCTTTGTTTACGTTTGTCATAATAATTGAATTTTTATAAATATTTTTTCAATATATGACAGCTTTGATGAACAAAATTAACCTCAGTGAAAAAACAGCTAAGTAAATTAATTCAATATAAAATAAGAAATATTTAATAAATAATAATTAAATTTTACAACTACTTCCAAAGGCTGTACCTTTGAAAATCGTATTTATATTATGACTGGAGTGGGGATAAAAATCTTTGAAAATAGCTAATGAAAAGGCCAATAGATTATATAAATGTAATATAATTTTTTATAATAATTATATTATTCAATATATGATAAAAAAGATATGGTTAGTTTGGTTAGATTTAAAATTTTTTTTTTCATTATTATAAATTGTATTTTATTTGTTTTCTCTTTCTTTAGGCACTTCTATACCTAACAATCACAATGTATTTATAAATAAAAGGAAAAAAAAGTTTAAAATGATTTTTATTGCCACAAAATGAATCCCACATGCCCAAATATATTACAAGAAATTACGCTCCTACTTCAGAAGAGTTCGCTTAGTTTCTCTCTCTCATTTTCAGAACCCATTCAGCGCTCTCAATCACTACTATTCCTGATGAATGTAAGCTAATGCCTCCAGCCTAATGTCGTAGATCGACAAACACTTGCTCTGTTAGAAGTTGGTGGATAATACTCAGTAGGATCATCATTTTCCTTGGGTCACACTCCTGATGACCAGAACTGACTGTGTGAAGAACTTATTTTCTTGAAGAATGTGGTAAAGATCAACAATATTCATAACATGAATTAAATTAATTTCACAACCTAGTTGTATAATGATCATACAGGAATGTTTACATATTCTTAAAGTTCGACATAATGTCTTTGTGATGAAATATTATATATACATTTATATTTATACAACTCAAAATATTTCAATGACCAAAACTTTTTATGTTTTAATCTTTTAAAAATTAACAAGTTTTATCTGTATTAAAAGGCACCTGTGATAAGAGAAGGTATGTTATACTTTTTTTTTCATTGAAAAACTAGCAACTTCATTGAGAAACTTACTCTATTTACTGCTCTGGATCTATTATAAATAAAGTTTCTTCTCGGGATATTTTCAAAAGACTGTTAAAGATTTGAAGGATAACAAAATTGTAGATAAACATTGAAAATTTGAAATTGGGTCCTCCCTATTTGAAACTATTATCAGTAATTGATGCAGTAGTACACAGGAATTATTTTTTTAAAGAAAAACTTACTAGGTAGGTGGATAGACAAAAAAGGTTTTATAACTTAATTATAACAACCATAAATGAAAAGCTTCATAAATCCTTCTTAGCAATGACGGGAAAGTCTATTACACTGATGAATACATGCCTAATTTTTTCACAGACATAAGATGGAGTTTAAGGTTGCATCTTTGATACACCAACTTCTAAAACTTTGTGGCTTCATCCCCATAAGTGTATTCTGATAGAAGAAAATTAAATAAAGCCTGAATAAAACCTAAAATTAATGCAATCAAGTACTTGAGAAGTACTAAAACACTGTTTTAATTCACAACTGGAATTTATATTCAACTGAGACAAAGCAAAAATTAGGACTGCTACAAAACAAAACATCCAGCATTCAGTATTAATATCACAGTTGCCCGACTTTAGCCAAGCAAAGAAACCAGTAAGGTTTTCATTTATTATTAATGTCCTGGATACAAAGTAACTCATATATTTTTTTTAACAGGTATTAAAAAAAATAGAAAAAAGTTTTTATATTGAATAATTTACTGTAGGTTTAATCATGTTTCAGATGTCTCTGCTTATGACTTTTTAATATTAATAAATGTCCTATGTTATGATGTAATATTCTAATATATATGACTACTCATGTCAGTTTAATTCAATCAGTTATGATATTGTCTCTACAAAAGTTTATGAAAATTAATTTATCAATGTTAGAAGATCACAAAAACAAAGCAATATGTAACCAAATGGGGCAAAACAACTACAAAAAAAAAAGTGTATCCATACATATAACCTTTGATGTATACAGTGTTAGTTCATTTAGAAAAAAAACAGAGCCATGTTAACTATACACATTATGAGCTAACTCATCTACTGACTGAATATGTTCCAAATGAACATTATTTAAAGAAATTTGAAGCCAGATCAAGACAAATATGGTCACAAGGCTGTGCATGGCCATGGACACCATCTGTATCATGTTAAGCTGCTAGAATCTGAAAAGGAAAAATCCTGATGAGAAAAGCTTGAATGTTTTATGATGATAATGCTGAGATTATATTTTCAGCAACTACTCTCTATTCTATATTCTCTTTTTATGATAATAATCTGCATCAGGAGCTGGCAGAAAATGGTTAAAAATACTGCAGTTGAGGGTTAAAAATACGAATAATGTAAAATTAATACTGTTACACCAAGTAAAATATATTAAATTAGAATACTGCTTATTTGAATGTAAACAGGCTTTATTCCCTTTTACGTCTTTTTATATTATAATAAGATAAAGGCCTCATAAAAAATAATAGGAATACTAGAAATTATAGATAAATAATAATAATATTCTTTTTATAAATCCTCCCAGTTTAATTTGTATTAAATCTAAAAATCTAATATCTAAATCCATTTGGTTGTATTTAGCCAAATCCCTATTTTTAGCTCCAAGCTTTTATATTATATTCCTTTTATTCAGTAGTCTTAATAAATGAAACAGATGGGATGTATGCACAGTAGTAAGATACTCTTTTATGATATGAACATTGAAATAAGCAAAATACTATTTTCAAACTCTCTCTAGAAACCATGACCTAGATCAGCAGTTCCCAAAGTAAGTGTCGCAGCATCCTGCTAGGGGTGCCACAAGCAAATGCCACTTTCTCAAGATATGAGAGTAATGACGAAAAATAATTTGGGAACTCCTGATCTAGATGGTTTCTGCTCCTTTAACTTTCCAGTGAACATACCAAAATCAATGACACGAATATTCAAGGGATACACTGAATATGATATGCATTTTCCACTGATCATTAAGTTGTAAACGGTATAAGAATAAAAATAACATGATTTGAAAGATAATTAATTAGGCTAAAAAAATTATAATGAATAAAGTTTCAATAATATTTGTTTTTCAATGTTGTTATTAATCTTAAATTTCTTCCAAAGTAATGTTTTTTTTTCTCAAATAAAGATTCAATAACCTATGCAGTCAAAAATAAAAATTCAAGCAAAAACTATCGGTTTTCATTAGGTTCGTTTACAACTATCTAAACATGAATATTACAAATATAGTTAATATAATATCTAAATAGGAAATTTATATAATTATGCATCAAGTTTGATTTATATTACAATTTCTTATAAAAGGGATCAACATGAGATCATGTCACCTGAATGTTCAACCATGAAATTTTCAAATATTACTACAAAAAGAAATAATCAATAATTAAAATAAATAATAAGAAATGATCTACTAAAATAAATAACACCTCACTTGACACATTTTATACTTAAACATTGCTGAACGATAAAATTTTCTCATATAAGTAATCCCTGTAATATCATTTCTATATACATTTCTCTTATAAGCATTGTTGATATTTGTGACTGTTAGAAAATATTTTGAGTGGATATCTTCCAAACAATCTTACAATGTTAACTACAATAGAATAAAAACTTTCAATAATCTTGTTTATGATATTAATATTTTTCTTCCTCTACATCATCCTTGATTTTCTCTTAATTTGAGTATTAGTTTTTGTTTATTTTAAGAAAGAACATTACTACTATATAATTATCTCTTTAAGATGACATATCTGACCAAGTTTGTCCAGGTAGATTATTTAAGAGGAGTGTTAATAAAACTTATACCTGTTAGCAGAAAGGATTAACATCCTAACTCAGATAAAATAATAAAATAAAGAATAATAATTAAAATTTTAGGTAGGTAAATAATAGTAAAATATGTAAGTAAACACCTGATGTAAGGAAAAAATGAAAATAAATAGAAAAAAAAATTATCTAGAACATAATCATACCTATTTAATACATTTACATTACAGCCTGGGGCTGGGAGGATAGCATTGGGATCCCCGTGTCCTGGCTAGCCATCCACATGTGGAAGATGGTAGATATTGGTTTTAGGGATCCATGTATATTCGGCTGAATTTAAATATTTCATACAGGTATGATTGTGTTCTACATTATTCTTTTTCTATTTGTTTGATTTATTTTTTTAACAATCCTACAATGTTAACAACATAATGTCAGATTGTTCAGAGGATCATTTCTGATTTCTTATTTTAGTATATTCTTATTGATTATTTCAGTTTGTACAAATATTTTAAAATTTCGTTATTAAATATGCAGCTAACATGATTTCATTTTTCCTTGTTATTACGTATTTGATTATAAGCCAAATTTGCAGCGTATTTTATATAATTTTTATGTTTAGATATTATATTAACTATGTTCATAACATTCATGCTTAGATAGTTATGAACTAACCTAATGAAAACATATAATTTTTTGCTTGAATTTTTATTTTTGATATTACTAAGGTTATTGAATTTTTATTTTTGATATTACTAAGGTTATTGAATTTTTTTGTTCAAGGAAACAAAAACCCTTAATTTGGAGGACATTTAAGTCTTACAACGTAGAAAAACAAGTATTATTGAAACTTTATAAGTTATAGAATTTTTAATCCTAATAAATTATATTTTAAATTATGTTATTTTTTTTTTATATCCTTCACATCTTAGTGGTGAAAATGAGTACACCATGTGTCTACTGGCGCTATTGGTTTTGATGTATTGACTGAAAGGTTAAAGGAGCAGAAAGTATCTCGGTCATCAGCTCCCAAAATTTTTTCGTCACCATACCCTTGCTGTGCTAAAGAAATTTCATGGTACTCTTATCGAGCTACATAAATACAAAAATGTCATCACAATCATACCTAGAGTGCTTTAGTATATAGAAAAGTAAGAGAAAAACAGTATAAAGTAAGTAAAAAAAGTTTAGTGCAAAAATCCTGTTAACATTACATTTAAATTAACTACTAGTACTCTAATTTGCTTTATTTCAACTGGTGTAGAAATATTAATTTTACAATATCAGTGTATTTAACCCTCAACTGAAGACCCTGTTCTACCAGATCCTAATTGATAATATTATCATAAGTTAAGAAAATAGAGGAGAGAGTAGTTGCTGAAAATATCACCTCAGCAAGATTATGGTAGAACATCCAAGCTTATCTCATCGCAATTTTTTTTTTCTGATTCTAGCAGCTTAAAATGATACAGAAGATCTACATTATCATGCACAGTCTGGTGACCATATATTTCAAAAGTCAACTTCAAATTTCTTTAAATAACATTCATTTGGAGCATGCTCAGTCAGTAGATAAGTCAGCTCATAATGGTGTTAACTTCGCTCTAATTGGTCCTAAATGAACTTATATGCTTTACATATCAAATGATATACCTATGCAGGAATATAATTGATTTTTTTTTTGCCCCATGTGGTTATATATTGCTTAGTTTTTGTTGACACTATGATTTTCTAACATTGATAAATTAATTTTTATAAACTTTTGTAGAGACAATACCATAACTGATTGAGATAAACTGACATGAAAGAGTTGCTAATTGATGAATTCGTGTTTAAAATATTTACTTAGTGTTCAAATACTGTTGCATGTTTTAATAGCAATCATTTTTTTAAATTTTATTTACATAGTCATATATATTAAAATACTACATAATAACATAGAACATTTATTAATGTTTAAACTCAAAAGTAGAGCCATCTGAAAAATGATTAAACCGAAAGAAAATTATTAGGAATAAATGTTCTGAATCGAAGCTTTTTTTCTCTGTTCTTTCATATCTGCTAAACAGAATATACAATATAAATGTAATTCAACAAATGTTTATCACTTCCAAACAGTGATAATATGATCAAACAATGCCAGAGAAGTTAAAGGTTTTTAACTTCTACCTCAATGGTTCCATCCATCGAAATTGCTTTTTAACTATGACGTGAACTTGAAAAAGAATTAAATTTTTCCTCAATGGTTCCATCCATCGAAATTGCTTTTTAACTATGACGTGAACTTGAAAAAGAATTAAATTTTTTTTACATGCACTGTAAACCAAACTTCTTAAAACTTAATTTTTAAGTTACAAGATAAAAACATTGGCTATTTAATCGGGCATACTGCAGTTTACTTCACAATATTTTAAGTTTTTATTCATGATTACACCAAGAAAAATGTAGTGAATTAGAATGCTAGTGCTTAATTGAATGATAACAGACTCTCTGCAGTCAAAGCTTTCCTTTTACGTCTTTTTCAATAATCACTCCATACTACATTTTTCAAAGCTATATGCAGCCTGTGTGACACTAGAAGGATGTAAGATAAGACCCTGATCATTCTAATAAGAATACTAGAAAATATAGAAATACGAAGAAGAAGGATATCAATAAATATTATTTTATTAATTTTTTTTTCTAAAATCAAAATTAACAGGATTTAGAATAAAAAATTAATTTATTAAGTTCAAAAAATAAAAACCATTTGCAGACTGATGATTTTTGAATATTGAAAAACTAAGCAAAACATCATATTTTACTTTAAATTTCTTTATTGTCATTATTTTTTTTTTCATTCCGATTGTTTAATTCATAGTTTAATCATTACATTTGATAATTTAGATGCAAATTAAAACTTAGATAGACTAATATGTATATATACTATTGTAAATAGTTCAAAAACAATGGTTTTATTTAAGATTGAACTTGTGAAAAGAACTAAAATTCATGTTTAGAACAGTCATTCTGCTGCCACTTATCCCTTATATATAAAGATTTTTATAAGATATTTACAAAGGAATATCATTTTAATTATGATATTCATTATATGTATATCATGATATACAAATTACATACAATATAATGAATAATAAAAACCTAAACTGTAGCAAGAGTAGTGTTCATTGTTCAAACTAATAGACACCTAAAAACTTTTAGCGTATGTCTTTCTTATACATGTTCTATCTTCTCACAGTACCTCATATGATGCCAGATAGTGATGATTACCTTCGTAAGTCCATTATGTTATTTTTTTTTTCTGAAAGACATATCAGCAAGATGAATTATACCTTTATTTATCACAATTTGTCTTTTACTCGAAACCTAATGCTCTCTGTAGATGGATTATTATCTAATATCTTATTATTATTTCTTTCTTTGTTTTTTTGTAATCAAGATATTTTCAACTTAGAGCTAGCAGATACTAACTGTATAAGATAATCTGGAGGTGATTAATGAAATAATAATTGTAATTGTATAGACTTTATTCTAGATGGTATAATATATTTTATAATGAAGTGTTTATGGTTTATTTTGTTTTTATAATCAGATTTTTGTTCAATTATCCTATTTTTGTCTTTAACAAGTATTTAGTTTTTAAAAAAATATGCCATAATTATATTTTTCAAATTAAATACTTGTTGATGACAATGATTATTTTCTGCAATAAAACTTCAATCTAAAAGTTAATTTCTATTGTTTCAAAACCGAAAGTACAAAGCATTGTTTAAATCAAAATAAAGATATGGAAACAAATGCAATGATGCCATGCTGAAATGCATTTATCAAAATTTGCAAATCTACAGAATCAAGCTCTGAAAATGATTATACTCAGCAGTAATAAAACAGAAAATCTTAAAATTGTCATAAAATTCAACCACCTGAACATGTTTATTCTACTTGTACAAAATTATACTCTTTATCTACAATTTATTTATTTAGTTAGATATACCAAGTCCTTTAATTATATTGGATTCACATTTTAAGTCAGTTTCACTCCATACTTCTCACTTGCTTTAAGAAATTTATAAATTTTAGAAATTATTATTTTTTTAGTTGTCTTTATTAAATTATCTATATTTCAGTTTTTTTTTTGTCTTTTTAAGTAGTATTATGTGTATTATAGGTGTAACAAACACATATTTCAGTATATTTATATAGTATTATGTATTAAAGGTGTAACAAACATATATTTCATTGACAACAAGTGATTTTATATATATAAAGTGTTGGACCACATTTGTTATACTTTGCTGGATTGTATAAATAAATGAAATATGGATAAAGTAAAAGGTTGGTGAGAGTGAGGAACCTTATGGAACCCCACACCCTGGTAAAAAGGAAAATGAAGAGGTCTTATTGGAAATGGTAACTGTTTTTAAGAATGAAAATATACGGACGAAAGAAACTACTTAAAAACATTGTTTAATATTAAGAGATTTTGAAATTTGGAAACAAGGATATTATAATTAACTGAGTCTAAAGCTTTTGGAAAAACTAGTCTGAAGATGATTGAAGATAGATTTTTGTTCAAGTTGTGGACTAATCATTTAAGTAGTTTGATAGATTAGAGAGAATTAAGGTAGGTCACAAATAGGAAACCAGGGAGAAAACTAAGTCTTTATTAATACACGAAACAATACATTTTTTCCAAGCTTTAAATATTTAAATAATTACTTGATTATTACTACTTTATTATTTTTAAATGAACACATACTACTTACTCTAGTTACAAGTCAATTTTAAATTCGCAAACCAAAGGGTATGCAGCAATAAGATAGCAATGTTTTTGGTAAATTTATATTTATGATATTAATATATTAAATTAAAAAACTTTTTTCAAAATCAGTTTTTGAGTTGACTTTTTTTTTTCCTTTTTTTAATAAATATCCCTAATTAGGTACTGTATCTAATATTAATAAACTAAAACAAAAATCTAGCATCATTTTACTTACTTGTTAAAATATAACTTTTGCTGAAATTGGAAAGAACAAATTGTATCAGAAACACTACCAAGCTGGAGGCTCATTCTGAATCAATACAAAATTAAATAAATCAACAATATTCTTCTATTGCAGTTAACAAACAACAGTTAAAAAAATATTGATTTCTAAATACAAACCTACTCATATCTTTGGCTATAGTTATCAGTTAAGACTAAAAGCTAAACAAAAAAAGGTAATTTGGAAATGGAAAAGTTTCCTTCAATTGATAAGATCATAAACTAAAACATCAAGGTTGAAGCACTCAATTATTTATTTATTTTTTTCAAGTTCTCATGGGTGCGTGGGGTTGAGGTCAAGATGGACAAAATAACGGGTTGAGAGGAAGCTCTTTTATTATATAGGGAATATATTTGAAGAGGGGGCTGAGGAAATTGGATATTTTGGATAAGAGGTAGTGTTGTGTGTTAGTCTAATGGTGTCAGGGCACACCAGGTTTGTTGTGTCAGCAATGGTTCAGTAACTTGTTCTCAGTCTAGTCTGAGGCTGTTTGTGTGGGTCAAAAAACACTCAAAAATAAAAAATAAACATATTTTGATTTTAGCATCACCATTACTACCATTCCTGAATCTGAAATAAAAAGTCGCAAGATCAGTTAAGCATTAAAAAATAACAAGTTGTTACTTCTGTTTGAGAGTACATATTATTGACTTTAATTTTAAGAGATATTCTATTGAGTAACAAAAAAAAAAAAAATAGAATTTTATTAGTGTAAATTTAACAAATCATATAATTATAAGGTTTTTCAAGCCTATCAGTTTTGGATTGGCCTACCACAGATTGCCACTTAAGGTAATTTTCATGTGTTTTTTTTCAGCAATCTGTCAATCTATTGTTGAACTTCATGATCTTTTTTCCCTTTTGTTTTCTGTGCTTATGTTAAATTTTCAGCATTTTAGGTTATATACGTCTAAAGTTCCTATATTTGTGACAATAATCCTTTCTTCTCATTTATCATTAAAAATAAAATAAATGTACTAAGTAAAAATTCTAAATCAGATTTCATCCTACAGAATTTTGAGTTTTTATTTATTACATGAATTGGTAGTTGAATGAATGAATGGAAAACAAACCAATACACTATTTTATTTAGTTCTTTTTATGTTGAAATAATTTTTATATTATTTTATCTTTATATTATTATTGCTTTATTATAATATTGTTGCAGATGGAAGTTTAAGCCACTATATATTTCATTCTTGTGGCCAAAGCAGACAGTGCATGCTATCCAATCTTCTCACCACTTCACATTCGTCAACCCTGCTCCAAGTACTTCTGCTGCTCGTTCCTGTCACCTCCTTCTACCTGGGCCCTGTTTCACAATAAAGTACAAACTAATACTATTAGTCTTGTCGATTTAACTTAATACAATTTCACTGACTTTAACAATAGTAACTTGTACTTTAGTACTTTTAACTCTTGTAATATCAGTAATAATCATCATTATTATGAAAAAAAAGTATTAGTGTAGTTAACACTTTGTTTCGATACTTGTAGTTTGAACTAATACTATTAGCTATCATTATGAAACAGGCCCCAGGTTGACCTACTTGTGCAGCCCACATCCATTTTCTCATGAAAACCAACACCAATATGCCCATCAGTTATATTTTACTTCTTACCTACACGTTAGTTTTTATCTTTTAGAGAACTCCAATATGCATATAATGTTCTGTTCTACTATCAACTACAAAGCCTTCCTTCTCTTTAATTTTATATCGGCCATACTTCTGTAAAACACCTTATGCCTCCACCTGGGTCACTAACTTAATGTAATTTTTATATCTTGTTTCTTGTGCTTATTTAGTAATCTTGATAGAGGAAATCAATGGTGCTTTCAATGAGACATTCAGAAATAATTGTTTGGCCCTTTGTATTAATGTTAGCCATTTTTTTTTTCATATTTCTCCAATAACTACAGCTTTTATTTCCACTTATTCGAACATTTCCATGTCTTCTGTAATTCATGAGGCCACCAATAGCTGTATACTGTTTTCTCACAATATTACATGATATTATCTAAAGTTGTTATAAATATTTAGAGAGCCAAATTGTAAGAGTTGAAAACCTTTTCTATAACAAAAAAAAATTTTGTATGTTTGTTAATATGTTATATTATAATATATCAGCGTTTATATATCTAATAAGACTAATAAATGTGATCTGTATTATAGCAATCAAATATAATTAGGTAGAATTACTGGTGAAATGAAGCCTTTTTCTCTCTCTATTTCTAATGGTTTAACATCGAAAGTAATCGTTTCAGGAAAATAAGACGTCAGGTCACCTCTGGGTCTCTTAAGGCCTTTACTAAAATGTCGCTATTTGGACAATGGATATTTAACGAGTTATTACTTCAACATATTTCCATCTTTTACTCTCATATTGGTTCTAAGGTTTGATTCTCCATAAGCTTGTTACCAGTTATTTTGGGTGACTGGTACCCTCCAGTAGGTTTATTTTTTATTAAAACCTACTCCTTGCCATTTCTGACATATGCGAGGCTTATCCTACAGGTTACCCAACTATTGTAACCAGAGTGGGAAGTTCAATTTTTCATTCCTTGAGGCAACTAAGACATAAAATTCAATCCAGCTCAGACCAACGTAACTGCAGTTCTAGGTTGCTAAGGTGATACCTTAATGATTTCACCAATAGTTGCCTCTGCTCTCCGCTAGTGTAAACGTTTTCTTAAAAATGTATAGAAATTGGTTTCCTACATTGTTGTGAAGACATTACATGACTGATGCTGGTTCATAACTCCCATCTATCCTATCTCCCCTATCCTAATCTTTTTTCATTCCTACCTGCCTTCTTGGTAACACTGAGAACATGAATAAACATGCAATATTGAGACCTTCTGATTGATCATATTAAACAGCCTGGATACATTTTCTCTAGTAACTGAAGTTTGGTATTCATTTCCATTCGTTATCAAGAAACAATATTTCAAAAGGAAATCCATAGTTTATTTTTTTTTCAATTAACTCACCTAAAAAAAAAGATTTCATGAACAAATGGTAAAGATTGTTTTTCCTGAAGCCCGTTTGGATTTTCGTGAAATCTGATTCCAACATTGACTCTATAATTTTCCTTTAAATAATGTAGGATAGGTTTCAAGCAATTGTAAGTGCCCTATAATTGATTAATTTTTTATTTCCTTTTACAAACAGGAATGTAAGCTTGGCGAAATACCAGTCGTTTGGAAGTTGGCCATGTTGTAACAAAGCGATAGTAGTCTTCATATACCTTTTTATTTAATGGGAACCCAAATAATAAAACATCCACGTCATCCTGTCCTACATTATTCTTTATTGATAACCTAGTTAACTCTGTGGTGGTCTCTACCTAGGCCTCCATCTAGACAGGCATATTTAACGAAAACCTCATATAAGATTGAAGCAATAAAAAAACTGGACATTTATTCCGACTGCTTCAAAATTTACTTGACGAACGTTCCCAACTTTTAATTTATAGAAAAAAAAATATATATATATATATTAGGAGAGACATTTGTATCTATGGACATTTAGCTAAATTCTAGGAGAGAACTCGGCAGAAAATCAGTTATCAATGGTGATTGTTTGGATAAAGTAAAAGTTTGTCGACCAAACCTTTCCTTTGTTTTAGGTTAACAAATTATTATTATGGTTTTTATTATAACTAACAACATTTTACTTAATTAATCTGGACTATCTTATCTTGCGAAGATACTTTGTTTATTGTTGGTTGTTTACTCAAGAATGTAAAATTAACCGTTACAAAATTCATGCGTCTCCCTACCATGGACTATGCGCAAGGCACGCATGAATCAAGGCATTAATTAAAGAAACTATATCTTTTAACAATCCCTAAATCTATTCAACGAAATCTTTGCTTGGTAAGTAAGTTTACAGGTCAGTATAGCTTTCTCGCTATTTCTATATATTTTTCTTTTTTTATAGCTTTATTTTCTTTATTGAAAGTTTCTATTTTTTTTAATTATCCTTTTTTTGTATATTTATTTTTATTGCGCACGTAATTATTTATATTTCAAGTTTAACGATTTGTCGTTCAAGGATAAAATCTACAGCTCGTCGTTGTTGAAACATTCAGGAAATTAGTTCTGTGTAAGGGTAAGCGAATTTAGTTGACGGAAACTAATAACATAGATATGGAACCAATTAGTTACATATCTCCACAACATTTGAAAATTTTATCAAGATTGAATTAACGGTTTGATCCATATCTCAACAGAAATTTGACTACAGACAGACACTGAACTAAATTTCCCCCCAGATATGTTAAACGTGATTGAGAATTGCCGATTCTAAGGATATATGTTTTGTTTTAATCCTACATGGAAAAAACCTTCCTTCGGAAGTGAAGAAGAGAAATTTAATTTCTTAACTATTTTATACTGTGAAGTTATTAATACCGATTCATTTTTATTAATACAACATTCTTAGTAAAATAATTTATTTAAAAAAAATCAAGAATCTTTGCCTCATCAAAGTTTTTTTACCAAACGATAAAAAAAAAAAATATTTATTTATTTTAATATTTAAATAATGAAACCCAGAGATGAGAAAATTTAGTCTTATTAGGCACTAGTAAATTTATATTAATAAAATAAATTGATATAAAAAGGGATTTTTTAGAGATCTATAAATATTAAAAATCATATTTTTTTGCTGGTACAACTCCCTAATGCTACCACTATAAGGACTATTTGGATACATAGAGTTGAGCTTCGGGACTTCACAAAAATCATAAAATTCCTTTCGTGTCCAATTTTTATAACCCGAAATACATCGAGGAATCTCTAATACACCCTGTTGCGACACAGATAAAATTATGCATATTAAAAAAAAATGTACCTCTCCAAAATATAGTGTCCAGGGTACAATACTCTATAAGGCAGTACTACTGTTACTATACCAACGGGTGTGCAAGGAGGTGATTTGGTCAGAATCACGCTCAACCGCCAAATTTTTACCCAATTAAGGGTAACCACTATATGGAGCTGGGTGGATCTCCTGAGGAATCCCGAACCACAGGGCTGACTCGCGACTACAGTGAAGTAGAAAATAATTATCTGCCACAGCTGGATTCGAATCCGATTCCTTGGAATTAGTGGCATAGTACCTAACCTCTGAGCTACCCGCTCCTACAAAAAATTATACATATTAAACTAAATATATCATAGGTTGGAGATTTGGGCCATAAAAGATATTTCTCTTTTAATTACAGACGTACTAGTTTGTAGATTTTTCTCCTGATCTATTCCCGATAATCCTTCTACGCGTTTGAAGAGATCCTCAAGGAACTTACCAACGTGAAATACTTATGCTTTACAAGTTATTTTCATGTGACATGGTCAGTATAAAGGAATGAATTTACTTCATGATTTTTAGGGTTGGAAATTAAAAAAAAAAAAAATAGTAATAAAAAATTAGATGATAACATTTACGTATTATAATGGGGTGACGGTAACCGCGTGGTAACGCGCCTGACGGCCAACCCATAGATTGGGTGGGAGTTCGAGTCCCCGCCCCTATCTGGGATTTTTCCAATCGTATAACTGTACAATACTCACTCACAACCCCCTCCCCCCCCCGGGCATTTGTGAGGCCCGTCAGCCAACGGATGGCACTCACAAAAATAGGCGTGGGAGTGACTAACCCACCCTATGAAAACCACGTCAAGAAACGAGGGATGTAATTCTTAAGTACATCGTGCGAGGCCTTGGAGCTCTACGGTCTGTCGCGCCAATAAAAAAACAACAAACATTTACGTATTTAAGTTTATTCAAATTATTTTTTCTAATGCGCGATAAATTGAAAAATTGTCTAGTTGATATTAATATGTTTTATTAATACATATATTTACACCTAGTCCGGTATAGGGAAGTTCACCACTGAGTTCTTTATGAGATGAAAGACTGTAGGAAGGTCCTCTTTGAAATGGGCCCCTAATCACATTATGGAATCTGAGAGGAGAGGGATGTAAAACGAATTTCACATCACATTAACTCTCTAAGCCCAAATTTACTTGTAATAGAGCTGCTCCATCCAGGGCTTAAAATTAGGAAACTTAGTTCAGAAGTTGCTATTATACTGAATAAATGAACGTTTTCCGTTTATTGGTCTATTAAATATTAAAAATCTAATACCTGAGTGAAATCAAAGATGAAGGGTGAAAAGCGGTTCACGGTATTTTAAGAATCAATTTTAAAAGTTATTACGTTTGACAATCTGGGGTAATGCAAAACTCCTTAAAGCATAGAGCGATCGCGACTCGAGGAAACATAAATATAAGCAGGATTCGTGAATAGCTTAAAAATATAAAAAGTCGAATATCAATTTTTTGTTAATTAAAATGATTCGTCTAATTTACAATATTGTATTATTTGTTTAATTTATGATAAGTTGTTTATTATATTTATTTTCGGGATCTCCGGGGGTAATTTTTTAATACTACGCCGTATTAACTTGATTTTAATTTATCTAACACCGCTGCAAGTCCACCTTGCTAAATTAGTAACGGCCATCCACATCCACTTCACACATTCACAGTTCTGCTTTAACTTGCCAAAGTATTCTTTGTTGTTTTGCTTTATATATCTATTATTCCCTTATCTCATTGTTTTGCACTACTAGTACAAGAGCCGGGAAGAAAAAAGGCAGTTATCTCTCCCCAATTTTTAATTAATTTAATGAAAACTAGGTATAATTACTAGTCAAAATTGACGAGTCTGCCAAGTATAAGTAGGGGGAATAAAACAGCAGCTGTTTCAAAACATTAATTTTTCATTCGGAGCTCTATATCTTAAAAACTACCAACAACACTAGAAAATCTAAGAGAACATTATTTAAAGAAGAGTAAATTTGCTGAAATATTAGCCCTAAAAAAGCTATTTACGTCCAATATTTCTCGAGATATAGCTTTTTAAAAAGCAAAATTTCTTAAAAATCTACTGAAAGATTAGTGGTTAGTTAATTTATTTTGAGAAATCTATATCTCAGACGTACAGATGTCTATTATCACTCAAATTAAAGCTAGTTGAATGGAATATAAAGAAGTTTATGACCTTTACCTTCGTAGGCATAGTAGTTTTCATAATATTTGCTAAAATAAATTGACTTTATAGTTGTTAGGACAATAAGTTTGAATTATGAAAAACTTCATTTCAGAAACCATAGGACGAACAGATGTCTGCCAGCGCTCAAATTAAAGGTAGTTAAATCTACTACAAAATAGTTAATAATGTTTATCTTTGTAGGAGTAGTAGTTTTTATGATATTTGACAAAATAAACTCACAAAATTGTAATTTCTAGTTGTTCGTATAAAATGTTGGATTTTTGAAAAAATATATCTCAAAATCTATAAGCCGCACATATGTCTGCCAGCACTCAAAATAAAGGAAATTTGACTTACTATAAAGTAGTTTATGATACTTACCTTCGTAGGGGTAGTAGTTTTTATGATATTCACACATGAACATAAATTTGGCAACTGAAAATTTGTCCGAACAAATATAAATCAATTTATTTTAGCAAATTTCATGTAAACTATTACTCCTACGAAGATAAACATCATAAACTACTTTATAGCTCATTGAACTAGCTTTAATTTGAGTGCTAATAGATATCTGTACGTCAAATGGTTTTTGAGATATATATTTATCAGAACAAATTCACTAACTACTGATCTTCCAGTACGTCCCATACAACATTTTTATGAAATGTTGCTTTTTAAAAACAATATCTCGAAAACTATTTAACGTAAATAACTCTATTAGGGCTCATATTTTAGCAAATTTACTCTTCTTTAAATGACGGTCTCTTAGGTTTTATTTTGTTGTTCCTACTTTTTAAGATATAGAGCTCCGAATGAAAAATTAGTTTTTTTTTATCGCTTTGAAACAGCTGCCATTTTTTATTCCCCCTACCTATACCTGGCAGACTCATCAATTTTTACTAGTAATTATATATAGTTTTCATTAAAGTAATCAAAAATTGGAGTGAAATAACTGCCTTTTTTCTTGGGCTCTTGTACTATACCTAATGCTTCAGTCGTCCTCATTAGAATCCCGCGTGCGAAGAATCCTTCATTAACTGAGCTACATCAATTTGGAAATCAGTTTCAGTACTATTCCACACATGCCTTACCTCGCCCATATCCAATATTTTCTTTCTTTTTTTTTTATCTTACTCCTTGGTACCTCAGCGTAGAGGTACAATCCAGGCGAGTTGCACAATCTCTGGCCAGCGCCTTCAATGAGCTCAAACTCTTCCCTTCTCCTTCCTCGTGGTTGAATCCCTACATTTTCAAGGTTATTTATTGTAAGGGGACATATTTTATTCATTTGATTATAGTTTTATTGTCTGACGACACAAAACATAGTAATATTTTAGCATTTCATTCTTCAGTGAGAGGAAAGGACTTGCAAAGGCCAGGAAGCTGACCCAGGCTGAGACCAGGAGGGCTGGACCAGGTTAGCAACCTGCAGTAGGCAACCGGACGAGTGCAGTGGACAAGGTGCAGCCCCATCAGTAATGCGCTCAACGCGCTAGGAAGCACCACAGTTAAAATTGTTCCCTATAATAATTTAAATGGACCCCCAACATTACTATTGTATAATAATAATTTTGTAAAATTAAAAAAAAATTGAGCAGTGGCATGCGCGAAACCCCAGCGCACTACACAATTGCTTCCGCATGCTAACTGTAAAAAATCTTTTTTTTTAAACGTAAAAAAAAAGACATTATAGCACTGCCTCAGCTAAAGGTTAGGCCTCTTTAAGCCTGAGTGATTCTTAGGTTAACCTTTAATATTAATTTTTAAAACGTAGAAATACATAAGTGAAAATATTATCTTCGATTAATTGGTGCAGCTTTATTTCCATTTTTCTCTTATTTTTTATAGGTAAAAATCAATTTGAAAATACTAGAGATGCCTTCAATAAGTGATAATGCTAAATTTTCTCTTTAAAAAACACTCGTATATTAAAATTGTATATACACTATTCACACTAAGCTCTACTACCTCATAACTGGGCCAAGGGCAAACTGATCGCTTATAAGCTTTAACTATGCTATACCATTTTGACCACGAGCTTCAATAATCTTTAACGGAAAATAAAACGACTTACACATTAAATATTATGCGTAAAAAAAGGTTATGGGTTCTAAAGATCTTTGATGTGAATTAAAATTGAATTCGAGGCGTAAAATTCTTTATTTCCTTTGTATCGGATGTTATAGCATTTCAGATTTTTATACCTAAAACCTAAAAAAAAATATATAGCTTTCCCACCTTTTTTATGGGGCACATAAAAAAAACTAATAAAGACTGCGGGGGAAAAACCACAGTATTTCACTTTTTCCTTAATGTTCAGGAGAACAATATTTACCTTGGAATTGAATAAGATTTCAATTAATTAATTAGTAATTAACAAGGATTTTGATAAATTTCATCGCGTTTTCTCCTGATTTAATTTAACTAACCTGACCACTATTCAAAACTCCGTCCAATCAAACAAAAAATCACAATGATGTATTTCAACAAAGAATATATATGTTTTTATTTTAATATCTTTATTGAAATTTACAACTGTATATTATATAATACATTCAGTAAATTTGATCTTAGTTAAAATGGGGTGTTACAGGCGTGTAGAGCAACTACCAATCAGGTCTCGTGGCCATTTTCTTTTCAGGAGCCTCGGAGGATTGTCAGGAATGGAAGAGGATGCAAGGTTAGAAACTAGGGGGTTTGAGTGGTTAGAACAAAGAATTTGAAAACTTCTTCATTCTTGTTATTTAAATATTAAAAGAAATTATTTTAAAATTTTCAGATTATATTATTTATTTTAGATTTATAATAAAAAGAGTGATGATTTTTTTTATTTATTCAACAAACCTAGGAATTTCAAATTTTTGAAAAATTAGAACATTTTTGTTATTTTTTTTCTATTGTAAATATTCGTACTTACATAAACCTATAGAACACCCATACTTTTGTATAAAATTTAAAAAATGTCGGTTTAGATAAATAGAAATAAGTTGAAAACAATTCGATCTCATTAAATCCCAGCTAATTAGGAACGTTTGAGATTATCACCTCCCCAGTTAATGGTTAATCTAACATTTCGGTCACTTCTTAAAAAAGATATCAATGAAATCATGGCTTTCATTATTATGAGTATATGTACGTATTTTTAGAACCATTTGATAAATACCAGAGATACTATATCGTTTGAGATAAAAAATCAATTTAAAAAGAAACGAGTTAGTGTAAACAAAAGTGACAAAAAAGAAAGATGGTAGAATAAATTGGCTTTCAAACATATTTTTAATTAACTCTATCGGAAATACATGAAAGGATTAGAAAATCTGTTACATGAAAGGGTGGAAAAAACATTTAAAGGTTTCCTTTTCCTCCGGAACGGGAGATCAAAGAGCGAACAAATTGACTAACCGAAATGAAATCCCTCAGGTAATGGCTTCAAAGCTACTTCATACGAAAAATATTGCAGCGGGGTGCTGTAACCACCGGCGCCATAACCCGTCTCTCTGTATCCAGTGCCAACTTAATATTTTGTCAGGCATTTCCTTCTATTTTATAAGAGCGAGGGGAGTGGGAGCGAGAGACGAGGGATCGAAGATAAAATTATGAATATATATATTCCTCTCTTCTATGAACAAAAATAAAGTTATTCATATCGAAATAAAATATGCAACACCCACAGTGAGAGTGAGTGAGTGAGTGAGAGAGAGGAAGAGGGAGAGGAAGAGGAAGAGGGAGAGGGAGAGGGAGAGGGAAAGGGAGAGGGAGAGAGGGAGAGAG
>NW_027106050.1:38079-53695 GCF_000696795.3 Halyomorpha halys | reverse complement strand
TGAAAAGAAGATGGCCACGAGACCAGCTAATGTAAAACGCCACTAGAGTGCTACCAATGGGTAGTTTCTCTACACGCCTGTAACACTCCAAATTAACTTACATCAGATTTACTAAATGTATTATAATGTACAGTTGTAAATAGCAATAAATAAATATTAAAAAAAAAACTTTAGGCATATAGCTCTGATTTGTTAATTTCTGAGATTCACTAAAAGAGGTTAAAAATTCGGTGCGACGCAACAAACGAAAATTTCAAACTATAAATTTCTATTTTTCAGTAGCTATAAAAATTCTTATTTTAAGGTTTTTCGAGATTCGAATGATGAATATCAACTTTGTTCCCGCTAAGAATACAGTACTATGACAAAGTATACCCATGCCATGCACGTATAGTTGTAATCGGGTGGCAGAAGGCAATCCAAGGCAATATTGTACCGGTATACATATATCATTTCCGTGCAATATGTAGCTATGCACTATACGAATATAATAATAAAGGAGTTTACGAAAAAAAATAGTTATGTTCGGGAGAGATCGAGCACGCTTGATTTCCCAGTCTCTATACCGCTGTATCTATTTCTCCTTTAATTTAATTAATTACCAAATTCTTTTCGAATTCATATTTATTAATTTTTTACTACTGCAAAATAAAAAATGGTAAAATATAAAACTGAAGATAAATTGAATCTACATCGATATACTGAGTTTAATCAAGATTAAACGTTAAAGCTGTTGTAAAAAAAAGTTAAAAATCGATTGTAAATGGCGCGTACGGATAGTAGATTTTATCGAAAAAGTTGCTGTAGCATTTCAGGCATAAATCCGTTTTCAATATGTAATTTCAGTTTTGTTCAAGTTCCCCCCTCACCGACACACACCCGTGTAGGGTTACTAGTGTCCTATCAGCACCTTCTCAGGTGGTGGATAGAGGGAATCTTACTAGATATGGTGGATATAGGGAAAACGTGGTCAGTGTTCTTCAGGTTAGAAGCGTTAATAACATTATAACACCTGGCAGGAGGTATAAAATACGCTTTTCTGAAATAATTTAAAGATGGAAGAGAATATCAACGAGTGTGTTACGGTGCAAGGGTACATGCAAAAACAGTCCAACAATGCAAAAACAGGTTCCTCGACGTCCTCATCATATGACCGCAGTGCTGCAATGGTGGGAGGCTTGGCTATTCTAGTATCTCACACTACAAGACTAACTACTTCAGAGGTGATGCAGAGTGTTGGGTTAAAGATAAAAGAACTTCTCTTTATTAGTAGGAACCATATGTTAATGGTGAGATAGGCTTTAGCGCACTTGCTAAGCCTCCACTGGCTCATTACCAGTGATGCGGCCAGAGGGATGCGCTGGGATCTTTTGGGCTCTGCTCTACCCCTCACACGTGGGGGATAGAGTGGGCTCAGGGATCCTCAGGTCGATTATGTAAATTATTGTATATAAGAGTGTAAATGTGACTAGAGATTATATTATATTATTTTTTTTTCATACACATAGATTGATTATGTTCATTTTCTTTATTCTTCTATTTGTATATATTTTAAGAGACATTTTATTTATTTTTATGTACTTTTTTATTTTATTTTCTGTTTATTTTTTTATTTTATTTTTTTTTCATACACATAGTTTGATTATGTTCATTTTCTTTATCCTGCTATTTGTATATATTTTAAGAGACATTTTATTTATTTTTATGTTCTTTTTTATTTTATTTTTTATTTATTTATTTTCATTCTTATTTTATTTTATTTTAGTATGAATTTCATCATTCACCACTATTACCTATTGCCCACAATAGTGTGCCAGATTGTAATATCTATCAATTAAATAAAGTTAAAAAAAATGGTGAGATAAAGATTTAAGAAATCCATAAAGATAGATGAGATAAATAGCTCATGAAATCCAACTATACTTGAAAAGTTGGAAACTGCAGCAATCCTTATCGAAACTGCAAACGGCGAAACCCAAAAAATGAGAGCTCAGTCCGTTAGGAAAGTCCGTCGCCAGCTCAAAATCCAAAGTGACAGTTGTTCCTATTGAATTTCTTGTTGAAGAAAGAAATACCTACTTCTTTCTTCAACAAGAAATTGGACGAAGTTTTCGCATTACGAGCAGGAAATAACTATCACTCAGTGATAACAGCGTTGGAAGGCTGCAGATTCGGTAAAGTGGACCAACAGTTAACCGATATTGGTCCCGTTTATGGTAGATTAGTTTTTTTTTATGACACGGATATGCAGGGCACACCCGTTTACCAGTACCGTTTTAAATTGGACAACACTACAAAATGCCCTACAATCAATGAAACAGTGGAATATATGTTCTTTACTTTTATACACTTCAGAAAGTAAAGAAGGGAATTGGAGAAATCGTGTGGAGTGAACATCACACAAGAAAACTTTGTCAGCCCTATGCTGCTTTCGGACCAACATTGAGCAATAGAGAAGGAATTCACAACAGATGTCCTTAAGAGGTTAAGAAGAATCTCCCATGTAGTGAAGGTACGCTTGAGGTGACACTCACTCATTTGCTTCCACAAAGTAATGCCTAACGGCATTCCAGTGGGGATGAAGGATCTCCTGTTGAGAGATAGTGTGAGTGGGAAAAATCCCATTAACGGATAGGAGCTATCCGTGTCTTTTTGAATATTTAAAAAAAAAATTCGAGACTAGGTTTTTTGAACTCAGGAGTCCTCAAAAAAGAAATCGAATACTTCCTCTTATAGATTAGAGAAATTAAAATGTTATTAAACAATAAATAAATATAATGTAAATAAACAATTAATAAATATTTAGTTTTCTATTCCATAAGTATATTTATTCTCCTGCTGAGATGTTTGTTTATCTCAGACGGTATAATAGATAAAGGGTGAATGGACATTTAAAGGTTCTCCGACGGAAAATATGAGTGGGTATCCTTTGTTTTCTATGAAGGTGGATGTTGAAGGGCGGGTGGGTTTACCGCCAAGAGGGTGACCTAACTTGGTTAGCGATCTAGTTCTCTCTGAGGATTCTGTTTTTCCGCCGCCCGCAGATCCCCATCCACTTCAGCCTTCTCTGTTTACTCTGTTCGCTTTCTTAGTAAACCGTACCTTAGCCAAACTCCATCCCGTCTGTTCATAGAATATATTTCCTCAATTACTCTGAAAGTCAGTCGGTTATGCTAGTTTTGCCCAGTAGCTACTTTATATAATTGAGGACTACTCTATCAAAAGTTAATATATCCACTTCTCAAAGATAAGTTTTTATTTAGTTGATAATACATTCTATAACTTATTTAGTTTATTTTTTTTTACCAAATAGGTTTTATAGATCAACATTTTCAATAAAAATTTAAATCATCCCATATTAATTTCTAACAATAATTTTCCAAAAGTAAATCCATTTTCATTGGATATAAAATTTCTCAATAGATTATTTTCCAGCTCCAATTTTCGTGCTGAGTATAAACCATATAGAAAAATTATAGCATTGTAAAAATATGTACCTCCTAGTAACAAAAAACAATATTAATAATTGAAATAGAGAAAATGATTATGAAAAATTGATATTTTGATGAACTATCAAAGAACAATAGTTACAGGATTTTCTGAGAACATTGTTTAATTTTGGATGTAAAAGTTTAGTTTAATTCACAGGCAACTTACAAAAAAATAACTAGAAATTTGTAAAATTGGACACCGATTTTTTCTTTGTAGATCTAAGAAAAATATAAAGCAGTGAATATTTCATATTTTTTTCTGTCTTCTTAAAATATACTAGTGCCCAGAATATTTACTTGAAGTGAATCTGGGGACATTGCTTGACCATAAGATCTGTTTAATGCAAAATTATTTTAAGTTAAAACTGGTGTTTTGGGCTATTCAACACTTTTATGATGAGGCAGTCCTTTAAATTGAAAAGGAATAACTATCTAATTATCTGTCAGTACCTAGTCTTAAGTAAATACAACCATTTAAAATTAATATACTCAGAATTTAATGAATCAAATTTTTTTAATGAAAATATAGTAACTCAAAAAAAATAAAAGAAGCTCAATTTTAATAAAATAATATATTATTTTTCTTATCACAATAAATTATTAGGTAAACTTTCATATGACTGTTGGGCCTAATGGGTTACTAAAACAGCCCGCTGTAGTACGGTCCCACGAAGGAAGGAAAGACGTCCGTGTGGCGGCACAATGTCATTATCCTACATGATGTAATGCACAACAGCGGTCCCGTAATGTGAAAAACAGGAAAAGGGAAGTTGTTTCAGGGATTAGGGTTTTGAAAGATCTTTCTGTAGTTAAAAATAAAATAAAAAAAAAAAATGAAAGCGTACACACATACACTCACGCTTACAGATACATGTCATTAAAAAATCTTCAATATGGCATCTATTCAATAATTTTTGCATCTATGGAATATGTAATGCTGGATGATCACATAAAAATAGCAAAAGTAATATTTATAATTGTGCCATCCATTGAATACTGGAGTCAAAAATGGAGAATCAAAAGAAATCCTGACAAATCCCATCAGATCACTTTTACTCTCCGTCGTAAACCTCTACCCTCCTGTTCTACAGTATCCTTGACAAGAGACTTACTTGGAATCCACACACAAGACTGAAACGACAAGAAACTGCTCGTAGATTCCGATTGCTACAACACTTACTCGACAAACGCTCTAAACTTCCCATTCACTACAAAAAATTAGTATACACTACGCTAATCAGACTGATTTGGACATAAAGAATTGGGCTCTGGGCTCTACCAATCCATCAAATTTCCCGCATCCAATCCTTACAATCCAACATTCTACGTAAAATCCTTGATGCTCCTTAATACGTTACGCATAAACTCTTCCACTAAGACCTTATCATTCTATTCGCTGCATATTTGGCACAAAACAGTCTTTTGATTCCAAACCCCTTACACAACCTAACCCATTAATTCTTAATCTCTCATCCTTAACAATCCCTTATAATCCTCTGAGGCTTCTGAAAAGAAGATGGCCACGGGACCTTCTAACTTAAATTAATGCTTGAAGTACAACCAATGAGTGGTTCCTTCCCAAGATTTCCAAGTGTGAATGAAACATACAACATATTTACTTATTGTATTTATTATTTGTACAGTTGTAAATCACATTAAATAAATAAATAAAAAAAATTGTGGATTTTAAACTTTGTACAGGGACAGACATTAATAATAGGAAAGACAATCTCGAATCTAAACTTAAACATCTTATGAACTCCGCAGTACGATTTATTTTCAGGATCACTAGAGGTACACACATAATCCAGTATACCGCCGTGCTGAAGTGGCTCAATCCACCTTCCGACGCCAATATTTCCTAGCTTTCTTTCTATTCCTAGTAATTAGTACTCTACGCCCCTCTTATATCCTAGAAAACCTGCAATTACTAATATACAATTTTATATGAGTTATAATTAAGTGTTAGCACACTTTTTTGGCCAATATATGGTATTGTAAAATTAAAATTACCTTTTAAATTGTTCTAAAGGACCTACTGCCAGTATAATAAACTATTTTTCATTTCATTCAAAATTATTTTTTTATTTATGTTTTCATCTTACAGTAACCTAAATTTTGTCCGTCTATTTATTTATGTTTAAACGACCTTTTCATAATGTATGTTTCATGCAGTAAAATATATTATAAAATTCTTTACAAAACTTGAAATTCTAACTACGTTATTTGACCTTAAACTGAAAATAGCTCTAAAATATTTTAGGAAATATTAGATAAAAGCTGCTACCACTAAACTAGCGAACTAATTATTATTGTGAAAAAAGAGGTGAATTAATTTTTTATTAGTTAGTGAAATATATTATGATATAAAAGCTGAAAGATAATTGAGTTATTCGTCAGGAATGGTATTTGGAAGCGATTCATTAAAAACTTCACGTGTTAAGAAAAACTTAAAACTTTTATGGGTTTTCACCATATTCACTTGCAATTTATGGTAGAAAATAAATAAATTTTGTTGATAAATATCGAAGTGGTGTACACACGACTATGGTTTACAGTGTCGAGAACCTCAAGATGCCATTTGTTCTTAATACAAATTGAATCATTGATTTACGAAAAAAACTGATAACAACAATACAAAATTAATTTTATTTTAAAGATTTAACCTTCTGTCAGGCTTTCCCCCCAACTCCTCATGAACAGAAGCTGTTCAATCCGAATAACAGGTAAGATTTGAATTGATTTGATGAAACATACGCATTATAGGTAACATATTGATACCGGATATTAGTGGTGCTTAGTTAGCAACTTGGGAACAATGGGTCGTGATATACCTCACTGCCCATAACCATACAATACATTGATGTAATGTCCTCAATAATGCCCCACTTTATCATAGTGGTAGTTAGGCAATGAGGCTCATTTAGCAACATTAATAATTTTAAATAATGTAAACTAAGTAAAGTACTTATAAGTAAGTAAATACTTAATTTTATTAGTAAACTTTTTCTGTTTCCGTTAGGTTTCTACTAAGTTTTTCTCTTTTTTGTAACATCTCTAGAAAGTATTTATTTATTTATTTACTAATTAAATGTTCTCGTATAAACTATCTTTAATAATAGCAATGATTTCTATAGAATTTAAAATAATCTTCATAGACCGAAGCCGGACAATGTTTCAAGGCTTACCAGATAAGTATTTGTTTAAGAAAATGAATACACTTTTCTTTGTATGGTCGAATAAAATTATCATTTAAAGATCATTTGCATATATCGATCTAGGTAAAAAATAATATTAAATAACACTTGTCAAGTCATAAATATTTCTTAACCATATTACACTATCAGGAGTACAGGTATACTATTAGTTGGATTACAAATTGGTGTAATGTACTTGAGGTTAGATCTTATCAGCAGTTTTATTGCTTCATGTATCAGCGCTGATACGACCTTCGTCTGGATGTGGCTAACACTAATTTTCACAACCTGCTGAGGTACACCTGCACATCGCGGTTGCAAAATAGTGGTCGTTTATACCTGTACCTCTTTTTTTATCCTGACAAGTGTCAATGAGTAGTTGCAGTAAGTTTTTATACTGGTATAAAATCAACTCGAGCCAATTTTCCGAATACTGCAAGACTTGACATCTTTATTCAATCATAAACTTGCAAGAGATAATTAGTTTATGCCAATCAATGAAGCAGCAAAGACGTGATCAGAGAAGAGAACCACTTCTCATGAAAAAAGAGGTAACTTCAAAGAAATACTAACCAGTTGTAGATTATAACAAGAAAGTAGGTTTTAATAATCATGATTAACTTTGGCCCACATAGCATAAGTAGCAATCACTTGAGATTTCAAATATATAAACGTATGGTATGGAGAAATGAAGATACAAAGTTGCAGTAATTTTGAAGATTTACTTAAGCTGAAGTTATATTAGAAAAATCTCTGCATTCAAGGTACTTTTCGATTAGTTATATTTCCCATTAACAGAAAATTCTCTACCTGGACGTGGGATACTGCTTAGAGCGACGAGAGTTCATTTTTTTTTCTAGTTTTTTACGAACAATTTTTCTTTAGACACTTTTTTAGTACGTGAAGGAACATTTTTTTTGCCTGTAAAGGGTTTAATTTCCAAGTCTTGATTATATTTTAAGTTTTGAAGCTGTTGTTAAGACATACATCAGGATAATTGTGTATTTTTAAATCTAACGTGAGGTAACGTAGAGAGAGGTTAGGCAATCTAAATCAACCATCGCAAGAAAACTAGGAATAAATTAACGTAAGAAAAAATGACTTTTAAATATTTTTAAATATAAGAAGATGGTCAGGGTTGCAGTCAGAACATTCAATGTCCATAAAAAGAACATTTAATGTCCATACTACGTTTTGCCCCACTTTGTAGGGCTTCTAGAGCTAAAAAGATACAAAAAATAACTAAGAACATTACACAACAAAAATTTTTTCTTTTTTGACCGCAACCCTGACCATCTTCTTATATTTAAAGTTATACGGTCTTATATTTAAACTAATATTATATATATAATTAAATATTTTTAACCTATATGCGAAGCTTCTCCCTTATACCAATTATATCTAGACGATAGTTATTGTAATTATTTTACAATTTATTAAAATTAAAGCAATTAAAATAAAAGCAGCAAGATTCCTGTAAAAAAATTGTAAATGGGTGAACTTAATTGAAAAAATAACGATCCACTTGATTAGATCCCAGATGGCAAGTCGATTACTAAACTTAATTTGATTACCCTAATAACGTGATAACTGTTACTAATAGATATAAATTGAGAACCACCAGGGGCCAGTTTCATAATGAAAGCCAATAGTATTAGTCCATAGGTGCAAACACACATACTATTAAGTACAAGCACTATTACATTTTGTTTCATGATAGGAACGATTATTAGTGATATTACATAAGTTTACAAGTAAACAAATATCTAGCAGAATTGTATAAGTCAATGAAATGGTACCAAATTCAAACTATAAGATTAACATTATATATACAATTAATTAGGGAAGCGCAGTGGCACGATGTTACTAACTCCAAGGACGGGTTCGAAACTGGCTGGGCAAATAATTATTGTTTATTACTCTTTAGCCATGAGTAAAATCTGCGGGTTCTGGAGCACTCCGGAGGTCCACCTAAACCTCATATAGTGGGTACCCTTAATTGGGTACAATTTGGTCGTCGAGTGTGATTCTGACCAAATCACCTTGCACTAGCGTTGGTATAGTAATAGAACTTCCTTACAAAGTACTGCACCCTAAACCCATCATGGTTTGCAGCTGTACATATTTAATTAAATTTAATATAAATGATTTTTTTTTAATACTTTTTATTTATTGATAGATATTACAATCTGCAACACAGTTGTGGGCAATAGGTGATAATGATGAATGATCTCATACATACTAAAATAAAATAAAATAAATAAAAACTCATTATATATATACAAACAGAAGAATAAACAAAATGAACATAATCAAACTATCTGTATGAAAAATAAATAAATAAAATAACGTAATGATAAAATAATATAATCTCTTATCAGAGATATATATAGTATCTCATATCAGGCAATACACCCGTTCTCATTGAACTTCTTAATAAAATCCTGAAACTTGAAAATGAAGAAATACTCGAAAAAAAGAATTATAACTCCGATTCCCAACGAACATTAAAATAAAATTAAATGAATAAATGAATGAAAAAAAAATCTCTCTTAAAATATATACAAACAGAAGAATAAACAAAACGAACATAATCAAACTATGTGTATGAAAAAAATAATAAATAAAATAAAATAATATAGTCTCTAGTCTCATTTACACTCTAATAATATAAATAATTGACCATATTAGTTCAAAATATTAAGAAGATGGGGCGAAACGTCGGCAAATAAACAGATGTTACTATTTTTGTTTTATAGTGACTGCACCCTTGACCATCTTCTTTATAATTACAAGATTAATATTATTAGTTTGTACTATATTATGAAACAGGGCTCAGGGAAAGATAAAGGAAAATATACAAATAAATGGTATTAATTTACAAAAACGTTTATACAGAAATAATATTTTTCCGGTTTTTAAAAATAAAAAAATGGAACTATCTACTATATGATAAAAATTATTTAAAAAACTTTCTTTAAGTAGTATAACTTTGTTATGGTATAAGCCATAATAGTTACTTTACACTCAATAGTTTCTGAGTAACAATTTTTTAATAACTAGGATTTATATTCCAAATAACGAGATATTAACACTGTTAATTTATTTTGAAGAATATTATGCTACTAACTTCTAATCCTTTATAATTTAAGATAATCATAAAATCACGTTATGTCAATTAACCTAGATTCAGTGTTTAAATACATCTAATAATTCCTAAAATACAGTTAATCAAAATTAGATTTTTGTTTTCAAATATCAGAAAATCAAAACTTGGTCAATTTATTTTGGCAATATTATGGAAACTTCTACTCCTACAAAGATAATAATGATAAACTGTTAATGCTTTTAGTTATCTCCTATGTGAGTGCTGATAAACATCAGTACATCTAAACTAGTTCCTGAGGTACAGCCTTCTGAAACGGTGTTATTTTACAAAAAAAAATATATATATTCTGAGTGTATTTTGGCAAATATCATTATTGATGACGAACAGTGCACACACTACTTTTCCAAATAGTATTGATAGAATTCATGAATGCTTGGGTAAAAATTTCTTATCGTTAAATAAAATCTCATTTTTCTGTTGTAGCTCTATAGATTAAATAACATTGCCCTCTTGTTATTGGTCTGACGTCACTTTCACTAAAAAATGCATGTATTTTAAGTTTTAAGTAATCTTTTTAAAAAAATATATAGTAGACACATAGATATGTAAAATTTAAAGTTTGAATTGCAATCCTTGATGCATCAAAAGGATTTCTAGGACCTTATCAAAAGAATGTCTAATGGAAAAAACTTAAATAATTTTTATATTTGTTTATTTTCTGTAACAAATCATTTTTCGGTTCTATATAATTAGCAATGTAGTTTAAACATTAAAGTATCTAAATATAATTTCCAATCACTATTCTTTTTAAAAAAATAATTTTGACTGTTTTATTATTTTTAATAAAACAGTATTTGAATTTTATGTTAACTATTTTAAAATATTGTCAATATTTTAAAATAGTTAACATAAAATTCAAATACTGTTTTATTATTTTTAATAATGAAAGGATGTTAAAATATCTCTTGAACAATTTAATGCGTTTCATGTTGAAGCATGTCAAATGATCGGCTAATTAACCAAGACTAGAAGCTGGTACTACTCCAGTTGCTGCAGAACTTGTTGCATCCTGTTCGGATGTAACTGACCGTCCGGGAAACAAGCCACAACAGATGTCCGAGACCAGGAAGGAAGACCGGCCTTGCTGAAGCAAGGTGCTTTTAAACAATGAGTTCTAATACAAGGCTTTCAGATTAATCATAGAGTAACGGACTAATTTTGCGATTAATTAAACATTATTACATTTTCTATCTAATGAATTTTACAAAACTATAAAAGTTTCCTTAAAACCATAGAGGGAAGTTACCTTATATGAGATACAATCCTATATGATATAGGTCTCTATGACTATTTTGTGTTGCTGAATCCGAGCGTATTCGTCATGGACGAATTTCTAAAGATGAAATTGAGTAGAGAAGGTGTGAACCTGCTTACTCCATCTTCCCTATGCAAGTCAGTTAGCAATTCGTCGTCATCAAGTGAATGCAAGTTTGTTTGCTCGAGTATTTATTCATTTCCAAGTTTTAGGATTTTATTACAGAGTGGAATGAGAACGGGTGTATTGCCTTATATGAGATACAATAAGGAGCATAATATAAGATATCTTATGTTAGGAGATACTCATTTATTAAAACAATGGCGACCAAGAAAGAGACCTGCGACGATGAAGAGAGCTCACTGATGGATATAGAAGACTATATAGACTACGATAAAGATAATGTTGAATGTATGTTCTGCTGATCATAATTTTCATAAGACACGTATGGTGAGTAATGTAATCGCTGGTTCCATAAAGAATGTGGAGAAGTAAAATATTCAGTATTTCATTGCAGTTTTTGTTTTGATATCTAGTTCAAGAACTAGAAAGAAAAAAAAGAATGCAAAATGAGTTAATTCAGGAATTAACTCATTTTACATTCTATTTTTTCATACATAATTACTTTAATAGTTCGTAGATAAATTATTTTTTTAGGATTTTGGGATAAACATCAAAGTCAAAGATTGCTTGTGACATCAGTATTCCCACTTTTTTCTTAATTCCCACTTTTCTCTTGCATTTATTTATAAATTTACAATTCCTCCCCCTTGAGTATTATATATACCTTCTGAGTGTCTCTCCGATTTTAAAAGTATGTAGGGGGATAGAATGGGCTCAGGAATCCTCAGGTCGATTGTGTAAATATTGTATACAAGAGTGTAAATATGACTAGAGATTATATTATATTATTTTTATTTACTTATTTTTTTTCATCCACATAGTTTGATTATGTTCATTTTCTTTATCCTTATATTTGTATATATTTTAAGAGACATTTTATTTATTTTTATGTACTTTTTTAATTTTTTTTTGTTTTTTTATACACATAGTTTGATTATGTTCATTTTCATTATCCTTCTATTTGTATATATTTTAAGAGACATTTTATTTATTTTTATGTACTTTTATATTTATTTTCATTCTTATTTTATTTTATTTTAGTATGAATGTGATCATTCACCACTATTACCTATTGCCCACAATAGTGGGGCAGATTGTAATATCTATCAATTAAATAAAGTTTAAAAAAAAAAATGGTAAGATAAAGATTTAAGAAATCCATAAAGATAGGTGAGATAAAAAATCTTGTGAAATCCAACATGAAAAGTTGGAAACTGCAGCCATCCTTATCGAAACTGCAAACGGCGAAACCCAAAAAATGAGAGCTCAATCCGTTAGGAAAGTCCGTCGCCAGCTCAAAATCCATATTATTTTATTTATTTACTTTTCATACAGATAGTTTGATTGTGTTCATTTTGTTTATTCTTCTGTTTGTATATATATTAAGAGTTTTTATTTTATTTTAGTATGTATAAGATCATTTATCACTATTACCTATTGCCCACAACTGTGTGGCATATTGTAATATCTATCAATAAATAAAAAAGTATTTAAAAAAAAAGTATGTACAGTGATTCACCATCATAAAATAAAATTTAAAGAATATGAGCAAAATAAAATAAAATATAAATGGCGTTGATGACCAATGAAGTTTGTCGCTACTAAACAAAAACAAACAAACCATCATCAAACGTTGTTATTTTTGCTTTCGAATTGTTTCATTAATTATTGTTTAGTGAATTTTAAGAATTGTGGTAATTAGTGATTATTTCGAGCCGTTAAAAACCTATGGAGAGAACATAGCGGAGGTGGATCCTAGGTGTATACTGGTGGCTGGCCTTTACCGTGGTGAGTGGGCGTGGACATAATGTATAAGTTTGAAGTGTGGGTGAATAGTGGTCCGATTCTCCAATAGTGAAACAACCGCCTCGTTGTCTATTTTGATATATTCCTGGATCCATTTACATGTTGAGGTAAGTTCATAAAATTATCTTAGCTCATTTGAATACGGCCTTCGCTGAGGCCCAGTATTGAATAAGTTACTGGAGGAAGGGGATGAAAACTCTCTAGCACTTGTTATTGAAATGGAGAAGCACATTTATGACTATTATTTATTATTATCACTCTAGTTTATAAAATATTAGGCTTTAAATTTAAAAAAAAAAAACTCAAATTATTTTAAAAGTGTAGGAAGATCAAATTATGGAAGCTGAATGGAGTTTTAGATTATTTTTCTTACGTATAAAAAGGAATAAAATACATGCTGAAAGCTCGTGGGAGTTACAATCGTTTATTGAGTAGTTAAAATATAAATGGTATCTCTCACGGATTAGTTATATCCAGTCATAATTGATCCACTCTAAAAGGTTCCTTTATGAAAATATCTATGCAGTCAAAAAGAAATATACAAAGGGAAACGACAGCTGAATTATGTTCAGAATCAAAATTATAACTAACATAAAAGGCCATTAATAACAGCTGAATTATGTTCAGAATCAAAATTATAACTAACATAAAGGCCATTAATAACAGCTGAATTATGTTCAGAATCAAAATTATAACTAACATAAAGGCCATTAATAACAGCTGAATTATGTTCAGAATCAAAATTATATCTAACATAAAGGCCATTAATAACAGCTGAATTATGTTCAGAATCAAAATTATAACTAACATAAAGGGCATTAATACCTTAATGTTCCATATTTAACCGATTTAGCCCGTTCCAGATATCATTCCTTCCATTATTAACTCCCTAACCGCTCAAACCCACTAGTTTCTAACCTTGCTTTCTCTTTCATTCCTGACGATCCTCTGAAGCGCCTGCAAAGAAGATGGACTCGAGACCTTTTAACGTAGAACATTATTAGAGTGCTACCAATGGGTAGTTTCTCTACATCTTGTTGTTGTTGTTGATGGGGCTTTTGGGCATAAAACCCTGAGGTCATCAACGCCCACGTTTCTCACTTTATAATTCTATTTCAAGATTTGAAATTGTTTAATTGCTAAATAAGTTTGAATAATTAATTATTTTAGATTTTCTTAATACATATAACAAACTTTTGGGTTTAGATCTTATTCCTTTTTAAGAAAATTAAAACTATTTCTATGTTTTTTTTTGGTCATCATTCAGGGCGACTGAAACACTAGGTCCCACTATCAATCTACGTAAGTTCATGTAGTAGAAATGACATTCTTCAAATATGTGACTGACCGTAAGTACATTTTTACATAAGTATATTTTTAGATAAACTAATTCTATTTTTTTCATATTTTATAATATTATATAAATAAATATTTCTTTATTTCTAGTTTTGCTTGAAAAATAATTTCAACAGACTTGACAGTCTATCGAAATTTACAAAGAAGAAAATGATTTTTTTTTTTTAAATTCAAAAATTAATATTGAAGATGAAAGTATTATTTACTGACTTTTTATCACAGGGCTTACCAAGTAAAAATAATACGTTTACGTAAAATATTTTGTAGTAATAATAATTTATTAAAATAATTAGCAATTGAATAATATTTAAATTAATTTTTACCGGTTTGTCAAAATTCTGAACCTTGCACGCACTTTTTTCAGAAACCACATTAATGTTTTAGGAGAAAAGATAAAAAAAAAATTATTTCTCATTAAGGGGGCACCATCCGCAAGTGATTATTTTATATTTTCATTGTTTTAGTTGAAATATATTATTTTAAAATTAAAAGTTAAACAATAATAATTTGATAATATTAAATTTAATAAGTGAGTTTGTTTTGCGTAAAAACCACCACAATAGGTGAAAACCGACTTGACTGTGCGAGTGATTTTTGAAATTAATTATGACGGGAGAAAATAATAGTGATCCTTTGACTTTGAAGAACATTGATAAGATAAGTATTGAACTTCCACTGTTTTGGAAGGATAAACCCGAAATTTGGTTTTGCCAGGCCGAAGCCCGGTTCAATCTTGGTGGATTCACAAAATAAAGTACAAAATTTAATTACCTAAACGCTCAATTGGACCTTAAGCTTTAAAGTAGAAAACATTGTCTCATCTCAATGACATGGCCTCATCTACTGAGGAAAACAAATATACCATCGCCAATGGTAGACTTTTAAGTATATTCCGAGAAAGTTTGAACAGAAAAAATTAAAAAGTCGTTAGCGAATTAGAAATAGGAGATCAAAAACCAAGTCAGTTACTTCAAAAATAAAAGGATTAGCAAGTGACGATATTTCTGATAAGATTTTAAAAACATTGTGGCTTGATAAACATTCAACGGAAATAAGAATTATTTTGACTATTTCGGATAGCAATTTGGATAAATTAGCCAAATAATCACTCGCAAATGATTATTTTATAGATTTATTTTTTATTAATATAGTTGTTTGAGAGTGGTTTAGTTTCTTTTTAAAACAATTTTGATCTCTTTTCTCTCAACTTTATTCTTTT
>NW_027106050.1:35913-37399 GCF_000696795.3 Halyomorpha halys | reverse complement strand
TATATATATATTTTTTAAATTTATTTATTGATATTTACAACTGTATAAAAAATACAACAAGTAAATTTGATCATAATGACATAATGATATGATACACCATGCAGAGAAACTACCCAGTAGTAGAACTCTAAAAACAGTTTACAATATAAGGTCACGAGGCCATCTTCTTTTCATGCGCCTCGGAGTATTGCCAGGAATGGAAGAGGAAGCAAGGTTAGAAACTAGTGGGTTAACTAGAGAGTTTATTATGGAAGGAATAATATCGGGTTCGGGCTAGATCGGTTACATAAGGAACATTTAGGTCTTTATGGATGGTTTTTTTAGTAACAAAATAAGGAGCATTGAGGATTTTGGATTGTAAAGATTAGATACGAGAGGAATTCGGAGGTTTTTAAATTTAAATTTCTGTTTTGACTTTATAGAAAGGCAATTTTTTAATATATATAATGTTATTTTGGCACTGGCCGATAGTTGTTACTATCTGGTTAAACTTTATTGATGGTGCCTTTATGAATAAATTAAAAAAAAAATTGTTTACTAGTAAATCCAATGACCTTTTAGGCTCCATTGCATCCCGGTTGACTAAAAATAAATAAAATCGATTACTGCCTGATTAGAATCATTCCAATTAGGCAAGGATTATAATCCTGAATATCCTTCTTATGCATGCAGGATAGTCCTCAACGGGGGACTTGCGATCCATCCGACGGATGCAACCTCTTGCAGTTGCACCGGTACTTGTTGCACCTGGGAAGGCCTTCCTCCGCCAGCAGAACCAATCAGACAGACAGGATGAGACAGAGGCGATGAGAATACCAGACAGAGACTAGGTGGGAAAAGGTTATCTTAATAATTATAGGGGTAGCGGAGGGGAGAAAGGCGGTCGATAAGAGGGGGGTACCGTACAACTCGGCCAGTGTTCGGCGGGGCGTCGGGCCGTTCGCATGCGGCCTCAGTTCGCAGAGCATGTCAGCTTCATACTGACCACACTCTCACTTCGCATCTCAGCTCTTCTATGGTCAGTATTGCACTTTAGCTGCATTTTTTAGCAGTCACCCTGGTTGTCAGTAGGCATTCACTTACAACCTCTTCCTGTTTATTTACATTAAATTATCGATTCATATATCGAATAGTGAAGATTATTTATAAAATATATTTTTTTTTATGGAATATTTATATATTTTTTTAATTTATAGTAATATTATATTGATTAAAAAAATATACTAAAACTAGAAAAGCTTGAAAGAACTTTAAATGCCTTGAAATTAGATAAATACATGATCTAAGAAAAGCAAAATTTTCTTTTATCATAAAATAAAATTATGATTGAAACTTGTTAAGTATTTATATTTATTTAAATATTCTCTATGAGGTTACAAATATTTTCTCAATAATTAGTATTTTTTCTTTTCTGGGTTATTCTCATATATTTTTTTTAATTAAAATTTTTGTTTTGTCTTTATAGAAAGTAAATTTTTTTAATATA
>NW_027106050.1:32858-34703 GCF_000696795.3 Halyomorpha halys | reverse complement strand
ATATATACAATAAAATGAAAAATAGTTTATTATTTTAGTAAACGTTATTAGAAAATTGTAATATTACTATATATTGACAAGACAATATGGCAATACGTAATTACAACTTTTATAATTGCATATAAATAATTTTAGAAACAGAAAAATAAATAAATACATAAAAACTAAACCAAAAGGTAGTTGCATTATTTACAAATAATAAATGATAAAAAAGATTCGAATAGAATGTGAATCAGTGAACATCTGCGTATTTATATATTTAATATAAATATTCAAATTCGTAAAATAAGAGAATTACAAATGTATCTTACTATAATTATTCCTGTTAATGCATGAGAGAATTGCATCTAAAAGACATGATGTAAATTAGTTTGGTAGAATATGAGAAAGCTATTTATTTATTTTTTTTTTTTTTTGTAAAAAAGTACTTGGTTATTGCCTTATACAACACTTAAATCACATGTTCAGAAACTCTGGATTTGAGGTATGATGTAATATATTTAAAATTGTTTAAATATTTGAGTTATTTTTTTATTACTTTCAAATCAAGCAAATTTTAATTTTATTGGTTTCTACAAATTGACTATTCAATTCTTTTAAACGGTACTAAAACATTTTAATTTGATCTAACTACAGAGGATTATAAGGAAGCACAGTGACTAGGCGCTGAGCTACTTACTTTATTATTACGTATTACTTACAGTACTTTTATTATATTGCATTTGGAATAAATTGTGCAGATCCGAAATTTTAAAGGCTGCGCGTATTGTAAATTGCTGGAAACAAGAGGATATACATATACATGGAAAATTAATGTTTAGAGTAAACAAATTCACTCTCTTCAGTAAATAAGAAAAAATTGAACCTTTTTTTTTTTTACAGACCTGTGTTATTAAGTGATTAGATAAGATATTTTAATTAATGTAAAAAAAAAAGAAAGAAGTTAACTGGAACATTGCTTTTAAAATAAATAAACTAGGGTGACAATTTTATAAAGAAGAACCTAACATAGTCCGATTCTAGGACTCCAAGAGCTCTTATATAAAAATTCTTTACAAACATTTAAATTCTTTCATTTGTAGGTAAGAATAAATTTGTTGGCAAATGTTCCTAGAGAGAACACAAATCTTTATTGCTCGGACATTTTTTGAACAAATTTGAAAAACTTTTGGTGCCGTTGAAAAAATGGGGTTAAATAATGTCTATTGATTATTATAATGTATAATGTTGTTAGATTTAAAGACAAGAACTGGTCACTTAAATATATTTAAATAATTATAAATACATTGGTTCATATCTCAAATTCAAATTACTCTAGTAGTGCCCGATTATTTTTCAGTTTGATTTATTTTAACAATATCAAAACAATTTGAAGTTACTCCGTTGAATAATGGTATTCACCTATGGAGGTGCTATAAATGATCTTAATTTTTGTGTTAAGATCATTTATAGTTACAACACTGGCATTTTAAGTTGCCAAACTATCATCATATAACTGGTGTTGGACTCTATTTATTTCTTTTAGATCATATCATTATTTGTCCTGACAACTTTTAATATACTTATAAATTGAGCGTAAGTATTTTTCTTTTTTAACTGAGACAAGCTTAAAAAAATAATAACAATAACACAAAACTTTCAATTATTACGTAAATTTGGCTAACTGTGATAAATTTAAAAGGATTATAATTAAAAATTTAATTATATTTTTGAGACCTCACTCAAACCATCCATTTCATTAAAATGATTCTTCAACCCCTCTAAATATTGTTTTTATTTCACACTTTAAACTGAAAACTAGATATAAATTCAATTTAAAACGAAAAAACAAATGACTATTTTTTT
>NW_027106050.1:23973-32617 GCF_000696795.3 Halyomorpha halys | reverse complement strand
TTTTTATAGTAGCATCTTTTCTTTTTTACTAACTAAATACTTTTTAATTTTTTTTTTTATTCGTATCATTATAAATCTTGATTTGAGCAAAATCAACTTATCTCTTGAGTAAGATAAATTCGTTTTAGATTTTAAGTTCTTAGAAAAGGTCCTGGTTTCAGTTGATTTCCAAGTCATTATATATAAATACATTCTGTTAAATCTAAAGCTCTGAGAATTTCTAAGGAGTATGTCAACTTTTCAAAGCCGTTTTGTAACTTTAGAAACCGTCTAAGGTAAAAGTATATAGTACATGCATCTTTCTGCCTTTCAGCTACATTGTATGACTTGCTTTGAAGTCTCTTATCCGACTCCTTTTCAACCTTTATCAAGTGACATCCGTTTTACCTTCACATTATCATTCAGTTCCTTGCATTGTATGTATAAGACAGTTTTTAATTAATTAGTTTATTTCAGTTGATGAGTAAAATTTCATGAGAGAGCTAGGCTAGGAAACCAAAAATATTATATGGTTAAAGTTGGATTATTTGTATTCTATTTAATGAGCACATCTTTCCTCAGGATCTGAAAATTAAACATGTATAAAGCTCAATATGATTTAATTATTAAAAAAAGTTTCAAAAAGAGAGACCAGAAAACGAATTGAAAATCTCAATGTTTTGACAATAGACATTGTTCGGATAGTGAAGTTGAAGAAATTCAAATAATGTTGACTGTTTATAAAAATGAATGCCTAGAAAATATTATAATAAAGCACTACAATACATTGATGAAACCGGAATATTTACAGGCATGTGAATATCTAGCTTTTAATTATAATTTAGATAGAGTTGAGGTAGTAGAAAGATGAATCATCCAAATTTTTTAGGTCCAAAAAAAAACGACTGAAGAATGGGAATTAAGAATAGTTACTATTTTTGTATTATCTATAGGATGGATAGTAATAAATAAATAAAACAGATATTGAATTAACTTAGAAAGAAAAAGGCGAAAATTAAATAGATTCAGGTGTTAAAGAAATAAAAAAATAAAAGAAGAAGAAACTACAGAAAAAGTGATTTAAAAAAATAATGTATTTACAATGAAAGGACTCTAAAGACAAATTTGAAGAAAATTCAGTTTAAAATGGCTTTAGAAATGAATAATGATGAAGGAATAATCTTAAAAAAGAAAAAACAGCAATAAAAAAATAGATTTATAAGGCGTTGGTCTCACACTGGACTCATTGAACATAAAAAAAATTAAATAAATTAGAAAGCTGACTGATAGGTTATTTATAAAATATATATAAACTATTATCGACATATAATTAAATTTACAATACAATGTACTCTAATCACAGTCTCTATCGCATGTGTTGTTTTCCATGAGCTTTAGTTTCCACTAGGTCAAACTGTCATGGAATCTTAGTAGTACCTGAGCTGCTTCGAACAGGATTCTGTGTTCTGGTATCTTTTGACAGCCCAGATGACTCTTCCACAATATCTCATTTTTCCTAAATAGTTTTTCGAATTGAAGAAGTTCCTATTTAAAAACCCCATATGAATCCCTGTATTACTCCTCAGTATTTATGGTAGAACCACTAATGTAGATTCTGGTTCAATGAACTGTAGGATATTGGATTTATGAGTTTGTATACCTGGAAATTCGGAAATTAACTGAGAGAGACGTCCATTTTCTTGACTAATGGAATTGATCGTTGGTTTTGGACTTCTTGGAAGGCAGCCATGGAGGAGTTGTGTCTATACATATTGGTTGGATGTGAGTGCTTGGGGATTCTCCATGAGTGGGGCGAGCAATCTTTTTTTATTCTATGTAACTCTTTTATTTTTTAAATTTCATTGAGCTTAAAATATGTTTAATTTTTAGACCCAGGGAAAATACCTCATTTAATTAAATTAACATAATTGAACTTTAACTGTAGAATATTTTTGGTTTCCTAGCCAAAGTGTCTCATGAAACTTTGTATATCAACTACAATACCGTTATTTCACCAAAAACTTCCTCATACATACAAATCAAGGAAATGAGAAGTATCAAACGAGAAATCAATTATATTACGGAATGACGTATTCTATCCAGCTCCTGTTTTGTTGTTTATTGTTATTATTCAATATTTAGCTCGTCATAAATTTTAGTTGTTTTCCTCAAATTTGAATTTTTTAAAAATTATTTGTTTGTTTATTAAAAATAAGAAAAGATATAGTCTTAAAAATTCTTTATTAAATAAAATTACAAGTTCAACGTTTCGGTCTAGCCTGCCATCAACAACGACACTCTATTAAGATAACAACTTTTATTATAACTTATTAAAAACAGTTTCAAAAATTATTAATTAATTTTAGTCCACAGCCTCACATTTATTTATTTTAATAATAAATTCTATTCTTTTTAATTCCTATTATTATATTATTAACAATTCTCTACAATATAATTTAATCTTCTTCAAAAACCAGTTTAGGTATATTATCATTTTATTTCACATAACATTTTTTTGTTTGTTTTGTTTCTGAAAATTCTATGAAATATAATTATAAATAATTATCTAAAATCCAACTATTTTCATCATAAATTAATTTTATTTAATTTCTCTGCATAGTGTTGGCTTAAATTTCTTGTGTCTGAATTAAAATTACCTGCATAATTAATATTTTCTTATATATAAATGGCTTTGAGTATTTTTATTTTAAAATTTTTTGTGTGTAAAATAATTGTTTTTTATAAAAATGAAAACTATGTTTATTTGTGGTTGTATGTTGTACGAATGCTGCTAAGGAATCATTTCCCTTATTATTTATGTCATCAATGTGCTGATTACATTCTCATTCTCTCACTCAATAATTGCTTGCTTTCAATCATACATATATATATATATATATATATATATATATAGCTGGATAATTTAAAAAACGATAAATTAAAAACAATTTAGTCAGTATTTCTGATTTTTTATTTATATCGTTCCCTCTATTTTGCTGATTTAGTTTTTCACTTTGTTGCTAAGTCTTTATAAAAAATATTCTTTAACATAAGTTAATTCTTTAAAATTAAGTTATAAGTTAACAAATTATTTTAAATAAATGTATTAAATTAAAGGATGACAACTAAAATTTATGACGAGCTAAATATTGAAAACAAAAGGAATGATTTACGAACAACATAAAATTTAATGACAGTTAAACAATTAAAAAGGATCAGGATGGGAGGCGTAATTTCTCGAAATAAGGTATAGAATCAAAAGCCGGAAGAGGTACTGACGAGTCTTCCTGCATGCTTCAGGTGCTTTGAATTTCCTCTAACCATCTAATTTTCTGATTGCCATAATTAACAATTAACGGGGCTAATTATTTCATTCTCATAATAATTTAATTAGGCGTATTATTATTTGTTGTTATTTAGCCTACAGTTATATATTTTAGTACAATGCCTCCTCCTATCAGCATTCACTGAATTTTTTTAGTACAGAAAGAAAAATCACGAGTGTTTTGTTTTTTACTTTTAATTTAACTCATTCATTGACAATTATTATGAATGAAGGAGAAGATTGATCTTGAGTAGACTCTTTTTCTTCATTTCACAATCGGTCCCAATACATTACTTAGACTACTTCAGCAAACTGAAATTTATAGTTCCCTTTTATTGGAGCAGGTGTTGGCCCCGTGCCCACACCGAACCGTTGTTTTTTTCGCTCTTTGCCGAGTAAACATCGCAGCAGTTTAATGTTCAAAGTCCATGAATATTAATAAAGCATTCGATTTTGTAATTTTAAATATCACTGAATGTAAATAGATGATATGGTTGCATTTATTATATTATGAACTGGGTAAAATGAATAAAAGTATATTTTTCTTATCCGAACAGTTGTTCGCTACTTTTTTATTGGGCGTGTTTTTATAATATTAAAATTGGTAACTCTAGATTGCTATTCAATCTAGCTATTGCATTTGATAGTAAGAAGAAGTAAAATGAAAAATCCTAAACTTTTAAAACTTAACATGAAACAGAAACTCCAATCTCACTGACATAATATATTGCCACAAAGGCACTTAAAAATTTTTCACTGAAAATATTACACAAATACCTGTTAACTTTTTTGGCAAATAAATAAGATACGAAATTTTTTCTTCTTATTCATTCATTGATTTGATTAATGGTTGAAATAAACAGTATTTGAGAAATAAAATGCGTCCTCTTTGTAATTTATTGTTTTTAACATAATGCGAAGTTTTTTTTTTTTTTAAATTTATTTAATGATATTTACAATTTGTAGAGAGAAGGACCGGGCGGTGGTAGATAAAGGTATCAAAATAGTAAAAGAAAACTATTTATTGTTAATTAACGTTTCGCCCCACTTTGTAGGGCTTTGTCAGGGCAGTCCAACTGCAGAAAATATGACAGAACAGTTCTTCAACACCTTCAAACAGACAGCCCTGACGAAGCCTTGCAAACTGAGGCGAAATATTGGTTAACAATAAATAGTTATTTTTTACAGTTTGGTACCTTTATTGACCACCACCTGGATTATCATAGGTCAACTATCTTCTTCTAATATTTAAAATTGTATTTACATAAAAATACATACAGTAAAATTAATGTAAGACCATAATAATATGATTCATGCGTGTAAGGAAACTACCCATTTGTAGCACTCTACTACAAATATTTCTGCATTAAAAGGTCTCGAGGCCATCTTATTTTTAGGCGCCTCGGAGGATTGTCAGGTATGGAAGGAAAAACTAGTGGGTTTGGGTGGTTAGGAAGTTTATTATGGAAGGATTGATATCAGGTTCAGGCTTTATGGATGATTTTATTTGGGACAAAGTAAGAAGGAGGATTTTACGAAAAATTTTGGATTGTAAGGACTAGGATACCAGTAATTCGAAGGTTTAGCGGAGCCCCAAAACTCAACTGCTTATGTCCAGATGGCCTTATTTAAGTCTTTATATCAGTGTTTTGTAATGTGTTGGAAGTTTAGACCGTTTGTCAAGTAAGTGCTGTAATAGTCGGAATCGACGTGCAGTTTCCAGTGTTTTCACACTTGTGTGAGGATTCTAGGTTAGTCGTTTGTCCAGATGTAGTCCAAGGTAGGGTATCTGTGTAGCAGGGGTAGGAGCAACATTATTAAAGTATACTGTTGGGCAGTCGGTAGGTTTGATGCGAAGTTAAAAGTGAAAACATTTTTTTTATTTGTTGCAACGTTTTGGTAGAAATTATAGGCCTTTATGATACTGAAAAAATAAAATAAAAATAAGACCACCAATATGAATCTGATAATATAACAAAAAATATAATAATATACTTTTAATTTATGGTATGTATATACTATGGAGGTTTAATCCTCCTTTAGAGTAACAATTTTCTTTGTAAAAGTTTGACCATTTTAGCAATAAAGCCTACTTAATTTTCACTTTGTGTATCAGAAAGTCTGCTGAGGCCTTTTTCTTTATACTTTAATGGTTTCAGTCGAGGTAAAATATTTTGTTTCTACAACCCTGCAAAAGAAAGCATGAGCAGAAATAAGTGCTACTGCTATAAACTTATAGAGATAAACAACTAATATTGAAAATCAGTCCTCCTAATAAATCAAAAATGTGAAACATGCCTAAACTCGAAGATATTATCATATAAAAAATTTTGATTTTTGTAATATTTTTTTATATTTTGTTGTATGCAATTTATTTTCTCGGTTCGTATTTATTATTACATTAGTGTTAAAAAGATTTCTTTGTTAAAAAAAATAATATAAAATAATTTCAATAAATAATAATGATAATCATTTCTCATAAATAATAATTATAAATATTATTTATAATTTATTATAATTAATAATAACGATAACAATTTCATATGATAAATAATAATAATTTTAAAAAATTCATTTCTTTAAAAAAAATTAGAAGTATTGCCACTTTTGATACATTTATAATAATGAATAATTATAGGGGTATCTCATTCAAAGAAGTCAATTTTTTATTTTGACCAATTGTAATGGAACAATTAAGTCTTGACATAAAATAAAAAAAAGCCAAATGCATCGGAAATTACAAATAGAGGATTACATAAAAAAAAGGTTCATGGAGTTCCACTCCCATACCTACAGTTAAAGGAACAATGACCTACACCTTAGAAAACCCAACCGCAACCCAAAGACTGAAGCCCTGGCTGCTGCAGGACATCCTGTTATAAATTCTATATTTATCAGTTCTGTTACTGTGATTATAAAATTTTATTTTATTTTAATTTCTTTTTTTTCTCTTCATATTTTTCTTAAATTCACTTTTTTTCCATTAGAAGTAAATTATTTATTTTGTTAAATCCATAAATGTCAGTACTTTTTATTTTTTTATTATATATAACTTTACTATTATCTTTTATTAAGAATTATTATTTTAATCTATTTATTTGTATTTATAACATTGTATATATTTAGAGGTGTATTTTTTTATGAGATATCCCCCTTCATAATCAATTGTTAAAAATATATATATACTTCTTACATTAACCATGTAAGGACCACTAGGGCTATCTGGTATTAAATAAATAAAGAATAATAATAAAACAAAATTAATATAATTTTGGCTTGGTCACTGTTTATCTTGATAGCTAAAACAATTGAAAACATTTCTTTAATGAATTAAGACTAAATATTTAAATTTTCCAAAAAAAAAATAATAAATAGTGGCATTTATGTTTAATAGAATTATATAAGGAATATATAGCTCTTTTAATTTTTTGTTCCATTATTTTAAAAAAATTTTTTTTGCTTATTTATATAATTTTGAAGATTGTAACCATTCTCTGGAGTCTATTTGTACAATTAGATTGCTTGAAGTAGCAATATTGTTTAGAATACTTAAAGAATTATTGATCTTTCATTATGCTCTTTAATAACCTAATAAATTATTATAAATAATTGTTTGGAATATGACATATTTTTGGAATGTCAATGTTAAATAGCATTCAGTTATACATTTCCTCGAATTGAATACCATTTTAGGCAGTACAAAAGCAAATTTCATTTTCAGAGTTCTATATTGTTCGGGCACTAATGATCTACTAACCTGTAAGACTGTTCAGTCGTGCTTGTTAGGTAGAACGATATGTGGAACGGCGCGGTTTAAACAAAAGGTATCAGCAGGGCCCCAAAAGTTTATTTTTCTATAAGTTTCACAATACCTATTTAGAATTATTATTTAAAAAGGTTCCTAGTTTTTTTTTTTTTTTTCGAACAGCTATTAAGTATAATTTTAATTTAATTTATATTTTTTGGTTTAATTAGATTCTAATTCTTTAAATAAAGCAATGAACTTGTAAGAAACTTTTATTCAGTGACTAGTGGTGACTTACATTTTATTTGACAAAGTTTAAAATATTCTGCTATATTACTAAAAATCTCTGAATGTTAATATGTCTAAACTATTTAGATTTTAATGTCTAAATTTACTATTTATTAAAAATTTGGTTTCTAATAAAATTTAAAACATCTTGTGAATGTAATGATCATAAATATTTTGATAACTTTTAACACTCCTTTTAACAATAATATAATTTTGATCTACAGTTCCTTAAATGTACTTAATTTATTTGAAAATTTACTACTTTCAATCATGTATATATATTTTAAGATATAATTTAGAAACAGATACTTTATTAGTAATTTTGTTAATTAAATTAAATTAACTTGACTGAGAGTAAACATATATTATCCATATTTTTTCTCTATTTTGTCGTCTTAATGTTACTATACTAATATATTATCTACAAAAACTGTTTTTTTTTTTCATTTTATTATATTTTGTAAGAAATAGATTGAATTCTTGTAAAAATAAACAGTGTTTAAAAGTAATAATTGTTTTCTTGTTTTAAAAATATTTTGAGAAAACAGTTATTATAAAAATTTGATTTCTAATGGCTGATAGACAATTATTAAAAAGAAAATTATTAAGGAAAAAATTAAATAGGACGGATATGATGATATATTTTGAAAGTCAGCGATTGTTATGAAATAAATGTCTCGAGTAATTTTTTCAACTGTCTAAGCCGCCACGTTGTTTAGTCGTATTTCTATCATATTTATTATGAAATACGATTCCATTTATTTTCCAGAAAATTTTTAAAAAAACGAAAATTAGTTATTTTATTGTTCAGTTCCGTTCGTATGATTTATAAGTTACTTTCTCATTAATTTTTTATAATAATTTTTTTTATAGTTTAATTGTTGGGCTTAAATTGATGGACGAATCGTACTTAGTCTTGAAGAGGCTGAAATTTAAGACAGAGTGAGCCTTTAACCTTCAAAAGTGTTTGTGGTTATATCCCGGTCAGAAGTTAGGAGAATAAAATTTAAGAGATAAGTACTTGAGCAAACTTTAAGTTTCTCCTACGTTCAGTTCTATACAGATATTCGATTCTTAGAATTAGCAATGTATTAAAAGAATAGTATTGCTTGAAGTGAGGTGAAAAATTATGTAAATATTATATTAAAAGATGAAACAAAGTAATAAATATAACTAAACATACATACATATGTTCCCACTCACTTGTAAAAATATAATATAATTTAATTTATGTTATCCATTTAAACGAGGTCTTTATGTATATACTAATTATTGTACATCTTATTTTTCTTTCTTTTACTTCATTT